>NC_051156.1:108780612-109000611 GCF_013339745.2 Dermacentor silvarum | reverse complement strand
CTTTTTTAAGCACTAACATCATCATAGCATAATATCAATGATTTATTGTTCTGTACTGCAGCAAACTTTAAGAGCTAGAGAACAATTCAAAAAATAAATCATTACCTGTGGTGTGTTATAGGTTCGCAGTGACGTTAGAGGAGTACGGTAAGGTGAACTAGCTCTCACAGAACAATGGCAAGTTGTAGCAGCTTTCTGAACGGCTGCATAAGTTGCCCTTGATTGTGGAGTATAGCTTACGTGGAAGTTTCTTCATGGAAGCATATGCAAAACGAACAAGGCACTATACGTAGTCAGATGAAATGCTTTCTAATGTTTCTTCGCTTAATCAGTCTCACATACCTCAATTATCCGAACATGGCGTCTTTCTCTAAGTTAAGCAAGCGAGTCTCTGCACAAGAGTTAGTACTAACCCTTGTTGCTGATGCTAGATAGTAACAGCTCATTGGTGCTGTTCCTGTGAGCCGCGACAATCTAGCATCTGAAATCTCAGAAAGGGTCGAGATCTGCTTGCACTAGAGATAACGAAAGCTTACCATATCAGGAAGAAAGAGACTGCATGTATAAGTGACACCTCTGTATGGCGGCGTAGCAAATAAGAACTGTCTAAATAAATGCCATGATTTTTTTTTCATCGCATGCTTTTCAATATGACACGATATGTGTGACCTCTTATGTACGCTGCGGTCTGCGCAACTGCCTTTTGTATACATATATTCGCATGCGGCTTCCAATGAAATTCATTTGCGAGTTAGCGCCTGTCCCTTGTCTGCGTCACTGTTCCATCTAAGGTTTGCGTTTATTATTACACGCAAAAATGAACCAACTAACCCAGCAACGTATTCTATTAAATCACTCTTTTTTTTTAAGAGAAGGCCATGGGTGTCTATGTTGGCGGGGATCTTGGTGATACCACGCCGTGACGAAAAATGGCCGACGCCACTACTGAAGTCACATTCTTCAGGGAGGTTCCAGTGAACGAGGTGAATTATTGGTTTTGAAAAGAAAATTTGGTACATTTTGGTCTGGGTGGGAGTCGAATGCGGGCCTCCGGAGGGCGAGACAAGTGTGATTCCCTTGAAGCCACGACTGGTTTTTTTTCTATCTTTATTGCCTTTATTAAATTCACATAGACTGGCTTCCTAGCTTAGAAGTGATGATGTAGAGCCTCCCGCATTTTTAGCTATATCACGCGATAACCCTATAATATGGTCATACGTCGTCCTGAAGGGAACATCGCATTAGATGACTCTTCCAACAGGAGAGTGCTTAGTGCACTTGAGAGTACTTCTGCCGGTCTCACTGATTATCGCCGCGCAAAGGCGCTAAAATGACGCGTGAGGAACGCTCGCGCCATATAGCTAAAAAGTCACAGGCCTGCGCGGCACATACTGCACAGTCACAGCGTAAGCTGGTTGAGCAGGGCCGCGCAAGAGTAGCTCCAATTTCGGCACCACGCACAACAGGGTCTTCGCGGCAAGGTGTCTTCGCCTCTATTTCGACGAGAAGGATCTGAACTGTCCGCTGAGCCCGATGACGCATGGTTGTAGCCGCGCATGTAGCTCAACGATTCGCTTGTTCAGCAGCGGTTCGTACCTTGCGAGGAGACATCGTAACGTATACCGAAGAGGTACCAAGATTCTGTGGCCCACATCTAACATCGGGATAGCATTGGTCGCGCGCCTCGACTGAATCGCATCTCGTCGCCTGCGCCAGCGCGCACGGCGCCTGCAGGCACTTTAACTACATGGCGCCACCATACTGGCGGAGGGTCGGGTCGTGTGCGCCTTCGCGGCTGCCTATAGGCCGCGTTTAAAGGGAATATTTCTGCTGCCTGGTAGCAAGCGCTTGCGTGGCTTGGTGGGAAAGTATCCCACTCCCATGCAGCGGGCCTGGGTTCGATTCCGGCGGAGAGCACGTACTTTTTTTCGCATTTCCGGCGATAGTGGTTACGGCCAAACGGTGGCGGTGGCATCATCGCGAACCGAAACGGCTATTGGAATAAGCCCATAACAGCTTACGCTGTAAAATGTGGGAGGCTGTGTGTGTGTGAGAACGTTTTATTTACAAAAGTCCTGAGGCTCGACTATTTGAAGCCGAGGCGGGCCGCACCCATGATGGCACCGTTAGGTCCAGCCCTTCAGCGACATCGTGGGCCCTCTGGATAGCCCGTAGCTGAACTTGAAAAGATGAACTCTGTAGCATCTTCTTCTAATGGGGCCATTCTTCTTCAGGGTTGGTGAGAGTCGCAGGGCATCCCGCGAGCATGTGTCTGATCCCAATGATGCCATACACGCATGACAATCTTTCTTGGCCTCCCTTTCTGGATAAATTTTATCAAGGTGGTACGGCGTGGGATAAGTTCCTGTTTGTAATAGTCTCATTGAAAGTTCCTGAGCCCTGTTTAGCTTTGAATGTGGCAATGGAAGTTGTCTGTGTCCGAGGTAGTAGTGTTTAGTAATCTCTTTATGTGTTAATAAATGGTCTCTAAATTCCCTGGCCTGGTGGTGGACACCTCGATTGTGACTGTCACGGCTAGCAAGTCCTCGTGCCAAGTCATGAGTAACTTCATTGAGGTTAGCCCGGGTATCGCTCACTTCTCCCATATGCGCAGGAAACCATTGGATTTCAGTTCTCATACTCATAGTGTTTTCAATAAGTTTAGCTGTAACCGCGGCCACGTAGCCTTTATCGAAACCCTTTATAGCAGCTTTGGAATCGCTGTAAATAAAAGTCCATTTATTGTTCCTGATGGCTACAGCAATTTCCACTTGCTCCGCCACCATGGAATCTTTGGTAAATACAGTGATGGCATCTTGCACGATCGCATGAATGTTTGCTACTACGGCAGTATATGCTTCTTTCCCTGTCACCCAGGCAGCATCTACGAAAGCCGCCTGTTGATTCTGCTGTTGTATCTCCCGCAAGAGCGCTTTAGTTCTTGCCTTTCTCCTTTTGATATTGTGCTCTGGATGCATGTTTCTAGGGAGAGGGGTGGTTCTAATCAGATCCCTAATCTCAGCTCTTAACTCCACTTCATCCTCCAGTGGGCGCCTTTACCTATTTAGCTCTGCCCCTATCGCCTGTAGTACATTCCTGCCGGCTCGTGTTTTCCTCAATCTTTCCTGTTGCGCAAGCTGCTGAGCCTCCGCAATTTCCTCTATTGTGTTGTGCACCCCTATACTCATCAATCTCTCGGTAGCAGTGTTAGTCGGTATCCCTAGGGTAGCTTTAATGAGATTCCTAATCATCGTGTTAAGTTTGTTAAGTTCTACCTGCGTCCATTTGAATAATCCAGCAACATAGGTGAAATGACAGAGAGCAAAACCATGAACTAGCCTCAAAGCACTGTCTTCCCCAGGCCTCTGTGTCTATTGGTAATTCTCCTTAGTAGCCTAATGACTTCATCGGTTTTATTTGAGATATGCTGTATTGTTCTATAGTTCGCACTATTCGCTTTTATGTAGAATCCAAGAACTTTGATTCCTTCGACTAGCCTGATTGTAGTTCCTTCGTGACTGTGTAAGTTCACTCTGGGCTCGTCTGTCAGGATGTAACCTGCTGGTTTTCGACCTCTTCTACGATGTTTCAAAACCAAAAGTTCCGATTTGACTGCCGAACATTTCAGCCACATATATTTCAGTGTATTCTCTACAATATATACAATTTCCTGTAATCTGGTCTCCGTCTGTCCTACGTTACCTTTGGCACTCCACATGGTTATGTCGTCAGCATATATCACGTAATGTATATCCTCAATTTTCTCCAAATTTATGGCAACCCTAGACATTGCTAAATTGAATACCATGGGCGAGAGTACTGCTCCTTGCGGGTTGCCCCTATTTCCCGAGTTCTATGTCTCAGACTTGAGCTCCCCCAACATGAGGTGTGCAGACCTATTTCCGAGAAAGTCCTTAACCATGTTAAAAAATCTCTTGCCTAGCCCCATCGCAGAGAGAACGTCAAGTATGGCCTTATGATATATGCGGTCAAAGGTTTTTTGCACGTCCAAACTCAAGAGCGCTCTCGTGTGCGCTGGGCTGGCATGTATGAGCTGGTGCTTGATCAGGAGCATAGCGTCCTGAGTCGACAGCCCAGGGTGAAAGCCGATTAAGTTGTACGGTAAAATGTCGTTTTGTTCAACGTATTTCGTGAGTCGATTGAGAATAACGTGTTCCATAGTCTTACCTAGACATGATGTTAGCGAAATAGGACGGAGGTTGTCTAGAGTGAGGCTGTACATGCCACAGTTTTGACTACTTCTCTCCTCAGCCCTTCCTAGGCTGGTATGATCATACAATGTATTCCTAAAGTCACGGCTGCCCCGCGGTTCTGGCTGACTAAAGCTGTGCCTAGTGCGTGCGTGATTGCACACGTCACATCACAGCCATCTCTGGTACTGACTGACTAATGGAATGGCCTAGTGCGCGCACTAACATGCTGAACTTTAGTATGATGTTAAATGTTCATGCGTGGCGTTCAGGAGGTTGCCTTAGTGCCACACATGTACTTACCATTGCGGCTCGTTATGTCTTGCAAGAAGTCTAGTCCCGATTGTATAACTTAATACATTACCAATATGCCTTACAAAGAAGTGTAATCCCGATTGTATAACTTCATGTATTACCAAATGTGCAGCAGGCTTTCGCCTTCCAGTGTTACAATAGTGTAACACCTCGCGGACTTTTTTATTGCATACGCGTGCTCAGCGAAATGTTTGTTTGTTCAGGTGTGACCTATATACCACTTTTCACATGACAAAGCTATGAAATAGACGAGGTCTGTTGCACCACAAAGGGTTTCACGTCTTTCACCCCACAGACGCTCTCCGAATTGGTCGAATCATTTTTCAGCTTTTAGCAGTACTGCAAAGCACAAACTACCCAAGCGCACCGGGACTGAAACAAAACGTCCCTTCTAGCCACTGGCCTCGTTCTCGAGACCACGGGAGAATTTACGCACATACAGGATGACAGTTTTTTTTACACATGCAGGTGATGGCGCACCAGCTCACGTACCGTCATCGTTAACCGTTCCTACAAGCTTTTTATTTACAAGTGGGCACAACACTGTCCTCCGGATAGCCAGCCGCGCTTAGCTTAACCAGCTCACCAATAAAACTTTCATTCACCGTTTGTACACTTCATTTAGTTATTTAAGACTGCACACAACGAAAAGCAAATGAAAATATTAGAAGGGGCTGACGTATAATTGCGCTTGTGTTCGTCTAATTTCTGTCTTTCTCATTACAGTTTGTGCGCAAGCACTATTTATTCTGGATTGCTACCAACTCGCCCAAACTAGTACCCTTCTTAGTTGCACAATTACCGAGTATTCTGTCTGAGTGGGGCGAGCACACCCGGCACACATAACTATTATTAAACCTTAATTTCAAATCAGAAATTGCAACTCATTTTTCCTTGGCCGCTCAAACGTAAACTTCAGGCCAATACAACGTTCCTTAAAATCTCCAGACCATCCACGGCCCTGGCATTTCAATCCCATTTTCAAAAAAAAAAAAAAAAAAACACCAGGTAATCATTAACGTACCGGTACACCCTAAGAGCCAAACCACTCAAATTGCGCTCAATAGATCTTTGGACATCACTCAGAAATATACTGCCTAATATGGCGCTATATTTTGGACGCTATACTGGTCCCCTACTTTTACATGTAAACGCCCTTGGCCCATTCAACAAAGGCAGAATACAAATAAAGAATGACCACCTCTAAGAAGGCTTCAACGGAAAAGCCACACTTTTACTTAAACACGAGATCGTCATTCTCTTCTATAATATACTTCTTAACATATTTCAAAAGTTCAGCATGCGGCATATAGAAAAAAACAGGTCTTCGGCTTCCATAGACATAGCCTTCTAATCCAGCGGATTTTGCTCTCTTAGAAATTCTAGTAACACATCAGAACCGCACAGCAGTAAGGAGGCCTTCACTTCCAAAGAAGCTAAATGCGACTGCAAGAAGCTCGATGTCATGTGCATCGCATACATCTCATGTTGCTAGGTATCTAAGCCCACGTTCAAAAAAATAAATAAATAAAAAAACGAAAAAAAAAGCAAAAAAAAGTTCTTGGTCTAGAACTCATTGGGAATAGGCCCGTAAATCGCTATACTGGATATACCGGTGTTCAAAATGAAGCTTTACGGAATTTTAAATATCGCCTGTGGTAGGTAGAATAATTTTTATCGTTGAGCTGCTTTATTCGAAGAGGCGGACATTAGTAGCACGAGAAATCGAAACACATATTCATCTAATTAACAAAAATTGACTAATGAACTTATTCTTCGTTAATTACTGTACGACACATATTGCAATTTACGAATTATAGCCGGTGAGTTTGCAACACGCATACATTGAAATGAATTTCCAGGATTACACCAGTGATACATGGGCGTTCGAGTTACTTTTCTGCTTCCATCTATAAAACAGCATTTTGGTAAAAAAAAATGGAACAGCGCCTTTTTACGGCGAGTTTGTTGGCGCATATCTCGTTACGTAACTACGTTACAAAACACCAAATAAAGTTTTCTACTACTACTACTACTACAACTCCAAGCTGGTGTCGTTCTGGAAATTCATTCAAAGTGTATGCGAATTGTAGCCGGTGAGCCTGACGAGCTCACAGGCTACAATTCGTAAGTTGCAATATGTGTCATAAAATAAATACCTAAGAAGTTAATTAGTGAATTTTTGTTAATTAGCTGAATATGTTGGGTATAGCGGCAACTTTAAAACAAAAGAAAAACCAAACGAACTTAAGGAGCATCAGAACGCTGGGAGCAATGACGGCGTGGCAGGGGCGTAGCCAGGGGGGGGGGGGAGTTGGGGGGGGGGTTCGACCCCCCCCCCCCCAACTTACCCATCCTTAGTTCTCGTCGCTTCGCTTCGGGCTGACATAATTCATGAAACCGGTGCTACTATCTCAATTTCATTCCTGGGCGCTTCCGTTTGGGTTGGTAATTTACAGCGAATCATGTCTGCATATGGAAAAAACTGTCACGGTGTCTGTCAAGGCTTTTGACACTCTGTGAAGCTTTGGGCGAGAATGTGGCGGCCGCATTCTGAAGCAACAAATGCGCAACAAATGAAGCAACAAATGCGGCAGCCGCATTTTAGATGATGGCGAAAACGCTCGAGGCCCGTTTACTTAGATTTAGGTGCACGTTAAAGACCCCAGGTGGTCGAAATATCTGGTATACATTTCCGTCGCTTCTCTTCAGGTGCCGGTTAGGCCGCGCTCGCGCAGGATCTGAGGCTACGTTCACACTTGGTCTCGAAGCTGTCGGAAGCGGCAAAATCTTGCAAAACTCCGCGTGCCTAGGCGGCAAAACAGGCAGAAAAATAGGCGCCGAGCGAAATCGGTCTCGGGCCGATTTTTTCGCTATGGCGAAGCGGAAACGTGGCGGAAAGTCGTTCTGCTTCACTGGAAGCTACATTAGCATGTAAAAAACCGGTCGTAAAATTGAACACGGCACCAAAAGTGTAGGCTGTAATGCTGATCTACGCGATCAAGAACCAGCCCTTGCACTACGACAAGAGTGGCCCTAAAACGTACTGTCAGCAATACTCGCGATAGTATTCAACGTCGCGAGAACCGGAGGTGCGGCAACGAAGCCTTGGCGTGACCCAACTTCTCGCGCTTTTGCAAAGCCAGGCGAACCCACCACCGCCGTTTCCGAGGTGTCCGCGTCTTCCGTTTATTTCTAGAAAACAAGTAGGTAGAAGAATAAAACCCATTTCTTCTTCCACTTCCACGGCAGACAATAGTTAGGCAGATTCCTCGTTGGCGCTCCATAATTCTCCTCGCACGTGTGCGGTATGTTGCAGAAGTCGCGGGGTGCTTTTCTCGTCGCGACGATAGATTGGGAGCGTAGGTCTCACGTAGGACGCGCAGGCTTTGGCGAGCCCCAACACAAGGGCCAGCCCGGGTTTTAGCTGTGGTGTTCCCGTTGCCCCTTTGGTGTCCTAGAGGCGTCGACAATACGAAATAATGAAATGTTATTACAACTTGTAAATAAAAGCTATTAAAAATATTATCACGCCTAGGCACCAACCTGTGACTCAGCGCTACGGCGCCCGTGTGAGGAGAATTACGGAACGCCAACGAGGAATTTACCGAAGGTCGCAGATGACACGTGAAGTTGCATGAAATGATCACTTTTGATGACGGTATGTGGGTCAAAGAATGAACATACCGCTCGAAATAATGCGATAATGAGCGCCACCACGCCGACAAACGTACGCAGACGAGATAGATCTGGGCGAAAACGGCAGCGGCGGCCGCGGCGGTAGCAAAACAAATGTGAACAACTTGGACAGGCGCGGAAAAAATTTCCGGCCGCTTTGGCCTTTCCGCCCGCTTGCCGCTTCCCAAGTGCGAACGTAGTCTGCGCGAGAAACGTATCTTGTTTGCGATTGCGCCCCTACGGAAGGCTGGCAATTACTGTCGTGTTCATTACGGAAGGCTGGTAGTTGCTGTTTTGTTGTGGAATCCAAACCAGCAATGTACACACGAAGGAGTTGATGACAGCAGTGAAATTCCACCGACTCGCAACAGAATGCACGAAACAGACAGCCGACAAGCATGCATGAATTACTGCTGTGCGCAGTACAGCGTAAGTAAACTCTTGTTGCAGGCGCTGACAGTTCTCGTCGGAGTTCACGCGTCCTGAGAAATTGATTATGTGCACTATGCACTGAACAAGACCGGAGTTCATTCCTGCATCACTAGTACACCAATCAGTCGAGATTCTGTGAGGTGCAAGGCCGCTTCCTGTTTGCACCGGCGTAAGTGAAGCAGAAATCAGTTGCACGCACTACTTAATATGCGTACACATGCCATATCTATGCTGTGCGGTGAAATATTCTGTACAATTCTGAATATGTTGACGTAAAGGCAAATGACGGCTGCACACTCGCACACAGCGGAAGACACAGCGGCCCATGCACTTGCCGCAGGAAATGCAACCCTCTGGTATGAGGGAGCAGGGCGACGAAAGCTTCGGAAAAAAAAGCCTTACGCGTTTTTGCGCGTATTTAATTTTTCTAGCGCAAGGACGCAGCGAACAAGCTATTGCTATGGGACTAGGTATAGCCTGGTCACACGTGCATTTCCACTCGTATAGCCGTCCTTGACTTGTGAAACGCACTTCGCCCCGACGAGGACGACGCCATCTACGCTTAACGGAAATTAACAATTAATGCTGTCTTCTCCGATCGCACGGGTCGTCTCAATGATGCGTTTTCGAAGACTGGTCCATTCAGTGGCGCGATGAGAGACCGTTGCTCCAAACGCCCACTATACCTGTCGTAATTACTGTATTTATTGAACTTACTTTACTTTTTACGTAATTTCTTTACAAGCACACGCACACGCGAGGAGTGGGGGGGGGGGGGGGTCCCATGTCTTTGATATACATGTATAGAGTCTGCTTAAACTACCGATATTTATTATCGATCACGCGACGTAGAGGAAAGCAGAAGCTTGCCTCCCCCCATCCCCCGAAAAAAATTTCTGGCTACGCCCCTACGGCGCGGGCATTAGTGCCTTTGGAGAATATGCTAAGAATTCTGGTACCGCGTCTCTAGAGATCATGCTGAGACAGCGCGTGTGTCCTTTCAAGGAAAACAGTTTGAGTTTGCGCTTTTATCTCGAGTCGCTACATGTCGAGACTGTTGCATGAATTATTAGGGACAACTTTAATCTGCGCTGGATCTACGCCTGCACCCTACGTCATGTGCCCAACCACATATAACGTCACACCCATTGTTCTGGCCCGTCATTGTGAACAAGAAGTACTGACAGCTGGGCGAGTTGGTATTAGCCCAGAGAACGAACAAAAGCGGCGCTGCGAGCTCCGCTCGCATGACGTCATGGCAAGGATTTGCGCCTGTCGTCTGCTACAGTTCGGGCTGCGTCCGGGCGCCTTCTGCAACGTTTCCGTTTGTTCGCTCTCATTCCCTATGCTGGTGCACTTATGACGGTCCTCTCAAATATATTTGGACGATGTCTTCGTTTGTGAAAATTTATTGGAAAAGCTTATTTTCTAGAGAACAATATATTTCTCAAAGGCAACGTTACAGTGGCGGCCAACGGAGGTCAGTACAGAGCGGTGTGGGTTTTTCATGCGCAGTTCTAGACTCTGCAGTGGTAGCTCACGTGGATAATAAAAGCATAAAGGCGTAAACTTTGGATCAAACAATATAGTTAGGCGATCATACTTGCCGTGGTGCAACAATCATTTAACAAATGCCGGCTATAATGACTTCTACAACATTTACCTTCATTATAACCCGCTAAGTCTTGTTTCCTCACGACGAGCTGCTCATTGGCAAAATATTGAATTTTCGCATTTATTGACAATAACGTTCGACATTAACACAAGGCTAAGCAACACATCAGTGTAGATTCTGCCGCTACCGTTTGCTTTTTGAACTGCTTGTCAAAATTAAGCCGTTCTTCACCAGTTATTATTAAGCGGCGGTAATCTTAAGCAAAGCTAATTAAGGCTTTAAGTTGTTTGCCACACACAAAAATGCATGGAAAAATATTTATTCTCTTTTGAGTGCTATACGCTCTACTTAGTTCAACAATTTAGCGCTTGTTGCGTAGGAAACCGTTCTGATCGTTCTGCTTGGTAAAACTGACACAGCTGCTGAATATCCTAATCTGCCTTTTGGATAATATGCCTTTTAGATCATATGGCTACAGCCAGCAGGAAGCCGAAGCTTCATTTTTTAGTGGTATGGGACACATGGAAAATATCAGCCTTCACCGAAGGAGGTGAATCAAGTGAATACATATGAGGCTTGCATATATAGTGTCTTCTTTTTGAGGCGGGGATACGAGGGCTTTTTTGGGCTGACGCAGCCAATAGTTCTCAGTTCATACAATTAAACACCATTGTGGTTCGAGACCTCGTCATGCAGACTTTAGTTGCGTGACGATGTTGCATGACTATACTGCCTCTTCCGAAGCTGCACTCTGGTGCCCCGAGTATCTTATAGGCATTTTGATTGGCGCTGCCAATGACTTCTTCCTGGTTCCAATTCGAAGTTGTGAATGGAAGGGTTTCGCAAACAATGCGCGCCTCGTCATAAAGATTGTAGGTTGCTTCCATGCTGCTGGAGGTGTGTACCTTATTGTCGATAAATACCGCTTCAGGCCACTTTTGAAAAATTGCATGCCATGTAACGTATTGGCTCTTGATCTTAACCACGAACTTCTTGCTTTCAGGTGATTGCCTAACGGAGCGCAGTCGTGTTCACAGCCATGCAGAATGCTTTTTCTGGGTGGTTGCTTCGGAGAATGGTGAAAGCTATAGCAAATATTTTTCCTAACATATGCGCGCCTAACTCTTGTTTTTACGCATTACTGCAGTACCCACATTTGAGTAGAACAACTCAAATGAGCAATAAGAAGCTTGATGAAAGCTTCTATCCTACTCTAGCATACCGATTTATATATAAAGTTGACACCAAATACCAATATTGCTGTTCCATGTATAACGAAATGTATGTCATAACTATAATGCTAACGGAATGCTAAGTTTGGAGCGAAGCATCGTACAATTAAAATTTTCTGTACTGAACTTGCAGACATTGTTTTTACGCAATGTTTATGAACAGACACGGCGCACCTCTGTGTTGCAAAAGCAGTATCCCCTGGAACTCTATATAGCTTGGATATCCAAGCAGCAAATTTTCTTGATTCACGCAGTTTCGAAAAAGAGATTGCACGTCAGGCGTGACAGCAGAAAGCAGCCAAAACATCATTCAGGAAGTACGGTTAGCGCGCCCCATACACCGAGCATGCACGAATCAAACGAGCGCGCACGGCAGCCGAGCGAGCCGGAGCGAGCGGCGTCCTGGCCGTGACGTCACTCGGGTAGAGGGTGCCACTCAAATTCCTCGCCGCTAATTGATTCATATTAACTGCGCAACAAAACGGTCACAAAGAAGGCACAGACGACACAAGCGCAACACGTTACCACCTTTGCGTTCGTGTCGTCTGTTCTTTCTTTGTTCCTGTTTCATTGCGCAGTTGATATGAATTGTGAACAAGGCTTCCCCGATGGGGCCGGAACATCAAGTTCTTATTGTAATTTATTCCCCTTTGTCGCTTCATTTCTATTTTCTTCATTCTTTGTTGTAGCGGATAAATCACTTCGAAACTCATTGTTATGTCACCGCGCCGAGAGGTCACACAGCTCAGGCAATGCAGGCACAAGGGTTCGACTAACTCGTCGTCGTTATCGTCCTCGAAACAGTACATGCTGCCTTGTTCTTCTCCCGTAGAAATAAAACAATGTGCAATCAGACACGTGTAACTCAGTTTTGCAATATAGTTTCAAGATGCACACATATTTGCTGACGTCATCTCATCATTCTGGCCATGCATACTGAAGAATACATTGCCAAGGGCGTGATACTGCCTGCTGTAACAATTGGTGTCTATTGTGCTCAATTCCAGTTGTACCTCTCTGTCAGGTCTGAGTGGGAAATGTGGCATTTTAGTAGAACGGCAGCAGCTGCTCCCCGATTTTACTGATGTTGAAATTCTCACAATCATGAAGACTCAAGACCAGGATCTTAAAGCAGTTTAACAAACGAGTTCAACAAATTGAAGCAAAAAGCAATACCGCAGATATTGCTGAGCTTTGTGCAACTGATGACGAGCTGGAAAGGCGAGGAAGATGCGTGAACCTTGAAATTCACGGACTCCCTAAAACATGCAATGAGGCACTATTCAGTGAGGTTAATGAAGTTGCCAAGGCGATTAGCTTGCCGGAACTGACCCCTAGTCTTATAGGTGCGCTGCACAGGTTTCCCACGAAGAAAGGCAAGGAGGCGGGTATCATAATCCGTTTCCTCAGTCAGTCAGAGCGTGACAACTGGCTTTCCAAAAGAAAGACACTCGCGGAGAAGAATTCCTCTCTGTTCATGGCCGAAAATTTGTCGAATGGAAACAGGAAACTGCTCTTTGCCACAGAACAGTGGGCAAAACATAACGGCTATAAGTATGCTTTCTGTAGGAATGGCAATGTTTTCCCCCTTAAACTGATGGGTACTCTGCTCGTGTGATCAAACAAGTGGACGACCTTGCGGGTCTGGTACTGTTATTCCATGGTTGGTGTTCGTGCATACTTTTTATTCTCCACAGTCATGAATAATTCTGTTTCCCCACCTGATTATACTCGTCTGCTTTCAGAATTACCTGCGTTGCCTCTTACATTTTTGAAGTTGAATATGCAGTCAGCACATAAGAAATATTTTCTGTTTGTCTCAATTAAATAAATACTGCATTTACCCCTATCTTGTTGAGAGGAACATGATGTGCTAATGATGATGCATTTCATCTGGAAGGGTACACCAGTACTTTTTTAAATAGAGAAACAAAAAGGGGTGGTAGTGTTTGCTTATATTTGAATGGAGGAATTAGTTACGAATACAATGAGGAGTTTTCTCGGTCTGAGCCTGATGCAGAAATGTTTTGTGTGAAATCGGGAAGCATTTCCGCATTTTCTTTACAAACATTTTCTTTACCGAGACGCGCATGTAAACCGTGTGCCACAATTGTTGAAAATGATCAGCGAGAAGAATAAACTGTATAATATATTTCTGAAACATGGAAATCTCGATACATTACAGTAATTTCAAAAATACAGAAATCTTCTAAACGAAACACTTCGTAACTCTAAACGCAACTACTTGTCTAAAGGATAGTAACCATTTATGGCAGCACGTTTCTTCAGTTAACTTTTCTCGGAATTCCACTATCGATGTGAAAAAGTTAACTGTACATAACAAAATTTTAAACAGAGAAATTTTAGGAAACGTTTTTGACGAGTATTTCACATCTCTTCCTCAGAGTTCGCACAATCCTGTTATACGTTACTATTTGAGGCCTCCTTCCCAGTCATCCCTAGTGGGCACGTCGGCTGGCCGCCTGTTGCAACCATGACCAATCTGTTTGTTTACTTTGTGCAGCTGCTGCTGCTACTTGCGACATGGACGGCCAACGCATCCGACAAGACAAATGATTTCGACAACATTGCACCCTTCTATCTCGGCGACTGTGCAGAAGAGCCTTCACCGAGTCTGAAGTTTTGGACGCCACCGCGATCATCGACTGCCACCTTATAGCAACTCGACATCTCGGCTTGCTTCTAGTGGGCACGTCGGCTGGCCGCCTGTTGCAGCCATGACCAACCGGTTTGTTTACTTTATGCAGGTTAGTAACAAGCATTCTACAGTCAAATCTAATGATCCCTGCTTTGTTCAGCTGACGTGCCCCAACAGCTTGTAATTCTGTTGCCTGCATGTACGAGATATAGTGTTATCTTTGCTGAAACTTTGTGGCGACATAGAATCTAATCCAGGTCCGTCTACCGAACAATTATTAAAAGAACTTCTTGATGGCCAAAAGACTATGAATAAAAGATTAGATGCGATAGAGTCGAAACTCAAGAGGGTTGACGCATCAGTGTCAGTCGTTAAGGAACTGGGTACTAAAGTATCCAGTCTCGAAAAAACTGTTCAGGAATTGGAAAAAAGGTTAGCAAGTTTTGGGAAGACAGAAGCAGGCGAAACAACCTTCTGGTTTTTGGAATCCCTGAAAGATCCGACGAAACACAGGACTCACTTGAATCAATTGTAGTTGAAGACATGCTCAAAAGTAAACTCGGTGTAGAAGTCAATTCTGTGGAAAGACTGCATAGAATAGGGCGCACGCAACCAAATAAACCAAGACCGGTAATTTTAAAATTCATAGACGACCGCGAAAAACGAAGTGTGCTGAAAAACTGCTTTAAGCTGAAAGGTACTGGTTTTTCAGTGTCAGAGGACTTCTCGGCAGCCACCAGGCAAATCCGTAAGAACTTATGGGATAGTGCATCTGATAACAGGAAAGCAGGCGCCAAGGTGAAACTGACATACGACAAGATTAAAATTGATAATCAAATATATGAATGGGACAGTCTTAACATAAAAATGGTTCCCCTTGGTCGGCGCAGCAGCAGGCTTCGTGATAAACAGTGACGTAGAAGCGAAATGGCACAACAGTTTCGATGTCTGAATATAAACGCCCGAAGCTTAGTAAATAAAGCTGTCGACCTGGAAAGTGTAGTAATGGCGCACAAACCACACGTGCTAATAATAACAGAAACTTAGTTACACACAGATATTAATGATTACGGAATAACACCACCGGGCTACAGGATACACCGTAATGACAGAGATTCCCGGGGTGGCGGTGTCGCCATTTTGTTTCAAGATTCTCTAAGTGTGATGCGATTGCCCGACGTCAAGGGAATCGAAAGTGTAATCGTTAAAGTTTTTCTAGATGAGCTCAATATTGTCATTGGGGGTTTTTATCGTCCACCCAATTGTTGTGACGAGTTTGTGAATCAATTAAATGAATTTTTGTGTATGTATAAAACTAATGCTTGCAACTTAGTAATAGGTGATGATTTCAATTTTCCTATGGTAAATTGGGCAGAAGAGTTTCCTGATGCCCTCTCAAGTGCTTCCATACCTTTTCTTGATGTTTTATTGCTCCATGATCTGACGCAGTTGGTAAAAATGCCCACTCGTATTCAAAACGACTCTAGCACAATTTTAGATCTTTTTCTTGTTAGCAGAGGCATATGCCGCCGTAGTCCAGATGTGCAAATATATGATGACATTTCGGACCATAAAATAGTGTCTCTAACCATCCAGCTGTGCTTTGTTAAGAAGTTCGATAAAGTGACGAGCATTGTACTTGTGTTTTTGCATGCTAGTGACGTGAAGATTCTAGACACTTTAGACGATTCTTTTTCTTATTTTTCAACACTTTTCGAACAAAATGAGTGCACTGTCGACGAATTGTGGCGATTGTTCAAGGACATGGTGATAAAATGTATTATTTAATTTCGTTCCACAGAAGCGCAAGGTACTAAGCCAATCAAACCCCTGGATGATGAAGGAAATCGTACGCCTAGGACGTAAAGTAAAAAAGGCAAGAAAACAACAAAAAACTAGACCGTCAGTGTCTGGCCTAAACAAGATAACTGAGATGCGTATAAAGCTAAAAGACAGTTTGAAGAAAGCGAAAGAAAAATATCAAAGCGAAGATTTGAAGAATTTCCTTCTAATGTCACGAGATAAGTTTTGGCGGTCGGTACCTTTCGCCCCAAAAAAGTCCAGTTTCAACCATAACGATAAACAACGAAGTAGTAAATGATAAGAGCGAAATAGCAGAAGCATTGAATGACTATTTCTGCTCAGTTTACACGTCTGATGATTACCTTACCCCCGATTTTGCCACTTATGACGAAATCACAGCTATCGAGGATGTTTCTATCTTCGGAGAAGGCGTACTGTCCCTTCTTCTCAACATAGATCCTAAGAAATCGCCAGGGATTGATGCTATACCGAACGCCTTCCTTATCAGGTATGCTGAGTGGTGTGCCAAATATCTGTGTTTGATTTTTAAAGCCTCACTTTCACGCGCTGAACTACCAAACAATTGGAAGCATGCTAAGATTACACCAGTACCTAAAACCGATGATCACTCGCTTGTGTCCTCTTTCAGGCCTATTTCCCTGCTATGTTCTAGTGCGAAAATTCTTGAACATATAATTTTTAAACATCTTACCTTATTTGTTGAAACGAATAACATAATTACCCCTCATCAACATGGTCTTCGGAAAGGATTCTCAACGGTAACCCAGCTCGTTGGGACCATCCATGACCTTGCGGCAGTGATTGATATGCATAGTCAGGTTGATATTATATTATTAGATTTTGAGAAAGCCTTCGATCGTGTGAGTCACCAGAAATTACTGCTTAAACTCAAATCAATTTTGAAAAACGATTCTTTACTTGCGTGGATAGCAGAATATCTTTCCATGAGAAGTCAATGTGTAACAGTGGATTGTGTAAACTCAAACTCAGCGTGCGTGAAATCAGGTGTTCCACAGGGTTCTATTTTAGGGCCACTGTTTTTCCTGTTATTCATTAATGACATCGTACAAGACGTATCTGTAAAAATAAAACTTTTTGGGGACGACTGCATACTATATCAAGAAATTCGCAGTCCGAGTGATCATGAATCTTTAAACACAGCATTATCCACACTGAACACATGGTGTATAAATTGGCAAATGACAATTAATTACGAAAAAAACAGTCGCAATGAGAGTGACGCGAAAAAAAACCGTTTTTGTTTACTTACCACATTGATGGTCATGCTCTATCGGAGGTCTCTGCACATAAATACTTGGGAATAATACTCACCTCTGACTTAAAATGGAATGACCATGTCGAGTACATGGAAAAAAGGGCCATGAAAAAGCTTGGTTAGCTAAGGAGGTGGCTTGGAAATGCCACGCCGGACATAAAACTTCTAGCATACAAGACGTTTATTAGACCATCGTTAGAATACGCAGCAGTAGTATGATATCCCTTTACTGCGTTCAACATAAAAAAAACTAGAAATGGTTCAAAGAAAATCTATCCGATATGTATTTAATAGTTATAGCTGGCAGACGTCACCCTCACTCCTCTTGCAAAGGGCGGAACTTGAACAACTGCAAAGAAGAAGAAATACGGAAAGGTTGAAATTCTTTTATTTCGTTTTTCATGGAAAGATTGGACTTGACAAGATATTATATATAAAACCCGCATCTGAAAGGGCAGTGCGCTTTTGTCACTCTAAGAAAGTCATAGATTTTATAAATCGCACTGATACGTTCAAAAATTCTTTTTTTCCAAGAACAACCTGTGAATGGAATTGTTTACCAGCTGATGTTGTAGGATGTGAAACAGTTGATTTATTTATAGATGCACTGAGGAACCGATCTTGATCGTTTGTTCCTGTAGTAAAAATTGTATAGTGACGCATTTCATTGTAGAAAATGCAAGGTTTTTCTCTGTGTACAGTTACTTTTTCATTTTTTTTCTTCGCTATGTCTTGTGTGATGTTTTATGTTTGAACTTTTTGTCATCAAAATGTATGTATGCCCACTCCTGCTTAAGGCCTGGTACCCAGGCTAGCAGCATGGAATGAATAAATAAATAAATAAATAAATAAATAAATAAATAAATAAATAAATAAATAAATAAATAAATAAATAAATAAATAAATAAATTTTCTTCACTCCAACAGACTGTAGTGAAGTGTTTACACATTCACGGCACTTAAGAAAAACCAGATGTCAAGACATTGATTGAATAAAAATGCATCCAGTAATATTCGTCCTTGAAATTATCATTCTTTGTATAACCCATGTTTCAAATCTTATTTTAAGTACTGGTATATTTCCTCAGAAAATGAAGATAGCTAAAGTAATAGTCTGGTTTAAAAGTGGTGACAGAAATAATATAGGAAATTGCAGGCCCAGATCTATTTCGCCATTGTTTTCTAAGCCAATAGAAAAATTTATTCATTGAAGACTGTTTACTTTCTTCGATAAACTATTACTTATTACTTCATCTCCGTACGGTTTTAGACCTAGGTTATCAATTGGAAGTGGCTTTATTACACCAAAAAGAATTAATATTACGCAACATTGAGGATAAACTGCTAACACGGAGTGGTTTTATTAATTTTTCGAAAGCGTGCGATCGGATAAATCATATAACTGTGTTAAAAAAAGCTGTTTTGTAATAGAATTTGATGCATTGCAGTTGATTTATTGAGTACCTACTTATCAGGAAGGTATCAATCAGTTTGTGTTGACCGAGAATTTTCAACAGGATGTGAAATTAAATACAGTGTCCCCAAGGCAGTGTCCTGGGGCCGCTGTTGTTCGTGATATATATATATATATATATATATATATATATATTATCTGGCAAATATTGAGACCTCAGCTAAGCACATAATGTATGTAGACGACACAAGTATCTTTCTAGCAGAAAGAGACGCTAAAGACCTAGTAAGACGTGGCGTTAGCGTAAAGCACGTCCTGTGCTCCTTTAGAGTCTTATGCACCACCAGTATACAATCCTGTCGAGGCTCTCAGATGAACTTGTCTGCGTCATATCCGCTTTCTCTTTATCTGGCCTTGGGTGGTTTACAAATTTATGCGAACTTCAATGGCAATATCTACCGTTATCACTTCAGTGCATGACAAGAATGGAATCGACACCAACTGAATCAATTATGACACTTCTAACATTGAAATAATCGAACATTAACGAGCACTTTTATATTGACTCTCTACGTATATTTATAAACTAATGTGTACTATGCGTTCAAATCGTCGAAGCTTGCTACAATGTGCAGAGTATTTGGGAGATTCGTTTATGCTACACGACTGAAGGAAAGCGTACAAACACAAATGATAGATCAATCGCTGTAATGCATTTTTCCCGCACCTTGATACTGAGCACTGGCTAAGTCAATCAATAAAAGCAACACTCTTGTTGCAAATTTGACGTACACTGACCTTCATTAAAGAAATATTTGGCGCGCCCCTGTGCATATCTGGATGCGCTTTTCATTGCTTCCCTGTTTCCAGCTTGCTGACAGAGAGCGGACTTCATCCGTGCACGCGAGCGCTGCAGCTGACGCGTGGAAGAGGAAGGCGTGAAGCTACAGAGAACGTTGATTCGTTGTATCGCATAGTCCAAACATCGAAAGCGCACAACAGCAGCGCAATGTCCAGTGAACCTGTTTGTTATTGCGAGAGCAATTACATGGACACTCCAAAGCAGATTTCTGCCGTCGGCGTCGCCGTCGTCATCGCAGTCACCGTGAGGTTCCGTCTGACGTCAACGGCGATGAAATCGTCGCCGCGCTCCGGACGCTGTATGTGCGAGTGAAAGGGTACGAGGGACGCGCGCTTTCACGGGGAGCGAACGCACGTCGAAGAGCAAACCCGCGTTATGCGCCGTGCTCCCTGAAGGGCTGCAGAATTAAGCGTCTCTTTGCTCCTTTCCATATATAGAGAGCAAATGCAACTTCTTTCGTCGCGCGAAAGGCTGTGGGGGGATGGGAGGGAGGGAGGGGAGGCGACGTTTAGCTGCGGCACCAAATACGTATTTATTTAAAACGCCGCGCGCGTTCGGTGCGAGCGCGGGCAAATCGCCGACGGCGTCGACAACAGTTCTAGGCGTTGCTGGTGCTGCTGCGTGTCCACGTTTATACAGCTGATAAAACAACTATCCTTACTCCGTATAGCTCTCTATTAATTTGCTATCGCAATTGGTGCTTCGCCTTTCGGGTGAAACTACGACAACTTTTTTCTTTCCTTATAGTTCGTTCACGCCCTGCTTTCTCCCTCACTCTCGAACGCCCATCAGCAGTCAAGTGCTCAGCATTGCTATCGCAATGTATTCTATAAACTAGTAGATAAGAACCGCTAACAAATAAGAAAGCTTTGTGAATTCGATTCCTAGGTGCCGCAAATTGCTGTGATCAGAGGTTAGCGGGACTACCGTCAATATGGAGGGAGAGAGAGAAAGTTGGTCACGAATAAACAGGCCAACCTAGTAAGTAGGGGACTGTGAAAAATTTCGGGGATTCAGGTTTCTTGTTGTGATAAAATACGTATGAGGCTTTCGAAAAGGAGTATGAGAATATCAAGGCGGTAACACGCTAGACCTGAACAGAAACAATTTGAGAGGCCGGCAGTGCAGTTGGACATAGGATTATAAGACAGAAAAAAAAAGCAATGTCTACCAAATAGTGGAGGTGATTGTAAAGAAGCGACAAAGCAAAAATTGGTGTGGTTTAACTTTGGTTAACCGTGGTTGATAGCGAAAGCTTCATTGCCCTGGCTAGGCCCATTGTCAAGCTGTGGCCGAGGTGTGGTTTCGCAATGATATACATACATGTTTGCAAAGAATACAGGGCTTATTTATCATTTTTATGCCTATAAAGACACGGCGGTGATCAGTAAAGTTGTGATACTTGGGGCGCTATAAAGTAAAATGATTCCAAACTGTTTTGATTCCAAACTTCTGACGTCAAATTTACGTAAACACCGACGCAAGCATCGGGTGGTGACCCGCAGCGTTGTCTGAACAACCCAATCAAACACTCTCCTCGTTTATAGGAGGTCACCTTTGCTCGCTTTCAAACCAATAACATTGTTTACACTAAGCGGTTTTTCTTATCTAATTGGCTGACAAGAGGCGAGGAGCACGCTCTAGTGGAGAGGGGTTCGATGGGGCCGAGCCAGCACAGTTAACATAGATAACCGCATGAAGAGGGTGTGCCGGCTTCTCCTATTGGTCCGCTTCGCCTTACTTAGCCTGCGGTGGCTGGTCGAAAATCGCGGCGGCGTGCAACGGAAGGATAAGAATGCCGCTAAAACGGATCCTCAGCAAGGAAGAGTTGGCAGAGCGATGTCGTATGCATGCCGAAAGGGCTCGATAACGTTTTACTGCCACGCAAAAAGGTTTATCATGCGCAAATAAATACATGCTAACCGGCAGGTGCGAGTAGCGAGGGCCTGAGCGATCGGCGGGAAGCCATCTTCTATTCCTTCTGGAACGGGGCAGTCTGTGGCTATTCGGAAAAATTTTTCAGTTTTGTTCGGCATATTATTGCATTTTTTTTCGCGTACACCTCACTTTGACGTGGTGAGTTTTCGCGGTTTTGTGAGGTCGCGTGACAGACAGGCGAAGTTGGCGTAGCCAGAAAACATTGGACCAATAGCAGAGGGCTAATGGTGAAAAGTCATCGAATCAGGAATGATTAGTTTTCTTTTGTGTGGTTTAATAATCCATAATCAGTGTGTACACGTTATATCAGATGGGGAGCTATCCCGGTTTTCGTAACGTCGCGTGACAGACATGCGAAGTTGGGAGCGGCCCGAAAATGTTTTGACCAATCGTGGAGGCTGATTGCAGAAATTGTAATCAAAACAGTTTGGAATCATTTTACGTTATAGCGCCCTTGGTTGCAAGTCGCAGCCAGGCCCAACTCTACTCGGGAAACGGCGGCAATGTCTCCTTCCAGGGATCCGTAAAGTCTTAAACATAGTCCGACATAGCGTGTACGCGCACACGTTATGTCTCGTTTGCGAGAACAGCAGCGGCTATAGTTCAACCGATGGTTCGACGTACTGGCGCCGCCAACGTAAGCGGACGCGCGGCCAGTGCACTCCGACGCCCCCGGCGTCCGATGACGTTGGCCCACGTGCCGATAACGTCGGACTATAAACGCGCCTTAATGCTCTCTTGTGGTTTGACTTCTAGCTCTCAAGATGAAAACTGTTGAGTGGCCGACGGCTGCCCGAGATAGCGTAATGAAGCTTTCGCTTCAAAAAAGCACGCTACCTGAGCGATAAGGTCAAAGGTGCTGAACCGCCAAAAGTGATCAAGGAGAGGATAGTAATTAACGGACTTTTAAAATTAGAACTCTAGAAAAACCGACAAAGCAGTAACGAAAGAGTAAATCATCAAAGTTAGCAAACAGACTAGGTATTAGCCGTAGCAGGGTGTATGCTGTCGAAGATAAGCAGGTCATTGCCATCACCGATTTCGACATCTCAATAGAGCAGCAGCGGAATCCGCTACTGAACTGCATAGTACATCCACGTAGCTAGGACACACCTAACTACGACTTGATTGAGGAGTAGTATAATGTAAAACTATGGATGCGGTTACAAGGGCGTTATATATGGGACCGATAAGACGATGTGGCGGATGTATCATTGAAAAGAGTTTTGATCAGTTTTACAGAATAACTCCTGGTTTAAATTTGTGAGCTATTTGCTGCTTTTAATAGATAATTTGAGGTTTGAAAGATATAATGTTTGTGCCTCTGGCGTGGCTAAAGACTGAAACGTTTTGAAGGCATTGCCAGATAACCAAACAATATACCAAAATGTGACTAGCAGGAGTTTGAAGCAGACATAAACATAGACCAAACTGCCATGCGGAACCTTACAGAAAACGTTCAAGGTTTCTACATGATGGCTGCTGGAAAACTGCACTTAGCAGGAATAAAATTTACGAGAAGATATACCCGCTTTTATAGATGTTCCAAGCTTATTCCAAACACAGTAGGGCCAGAAGGTGTTTTGCAAAAAAAAACAAAAAACAAACAAGCAAGTAAACCATCGTATCGCAAAGAAGCTGTCCAGGAAAGTAGCGCATTGGAAAAAAGTTTGATTTCTAAAGGACTTCTCCAGGATACCCTTGGAGCATTGATGCATCAGACTTACAGGAAGATTCCATGAGATTACAGACATTGCGCTTGTATGTGTTTGTTGTACAACCAAACAAGAAGTTTGACAGTTTCTAACAGATTAACGTAATGCGTTGTATTCATCGCGCGCCAGGGGAAACAGAGGGCCGAGACATTCAGTCGCTCAGGGAAGCATGGGCATAAACGTGAAGAGGAGTGAGTAGCGTTCTGATGGCTGGAGTAAGAGAAAGGGAAAGGAGGTTTGCTTGCTGCAGGCGGACTTAGCCTTCCAAAAGTTTGCAGCAATTGCTCCGCCTGAATGCCACGTACCAACCGCGATACCGTCTGAAGCACTCCGCAGTACAACCAAAAACCCTAGGTACCAAAAGCAAGTTGACACGCAGCTAAATACGTTACGCGTTTTGCGAACCATCACGACCCATACGGCTCACCATTCACTTCCCAACCCTGTATGACGGAGGAATTGATATGTTGGGTTTGCTTCAAATTCATGACACTTTAGTACGCAATGTTGAATGTCACCAAGAGCTTCACAATGCACACACGACGATGATGGGCGAAGTCCTGTCTTTCACCGCCAAGCTGGAGTTTGCGCTGACTTTTTACTGATGCGATATAGGAGAGCGGCATCACTTTTTTAAAGCCCTTTAACCACATGAGGTTGATGCGGTGGAGACCACAACGAATGGATGTGGCCTAAGATGGCCTTCTTCCTGTCTCTTATCGGGTCTCAGAGAGCCTTCTTCGTTGTCTTGAATTGCAGCGCTTTGCGTACCCCACTGTGAGTGGCTTTGTTTCCTGCTACGCCGATATGGGAAGGTATCAACTGGAACACGATGGTAAATGTGGCTTTCTGTAATTTTTAACGTCATTTAATGCACACTGAATGAACTTTTCAAGGGGAGACGAACGCAGTATTAGTTTCAGCGCCGCCTTGTTCTCTGAAATGAGAAGTACAGCCTGAGGCTGATAGGAGTAGGAGGAGAGGAATAGAGGGCTAGAGAGCGAGGCTAGCCAGTACGTAGACCGGCTGACCACCCTCCGCTGGAGCAAGGTGGTAAAGAGAATTGAATTTCACCGAAGAAGGCACGAGCAAAAAATAATGATAGACTGAACATGAGTGCGATGTAGCATACTGTATTCCTCAAAGTATATCACTCGGTTCACGTGTCCTCAAGAAGCGTACTAACGCGATGAACGCCTTTTGCGCTGAGGACGGTTTCGATCAATGTCCGAGGATGCCTAAATCCGACAAAAGGCAATTGTCGAGTCTGCCTGATGCGAGTGAGAGTTGATGGCTAAAGTTTTTCGTATGTACGAGTGAGGCTGTGTGCTTCACGTGACCTCTTTCTTATAATGGGCCTGTGGAAGACCGTGACGAGAGAAGAGCGCAATACCAAGAAAACTACCTCTGAGAGAGGTCAAGGTGACACTTGTACGCCTGCGGAACGGCAAAGACTTGTAGCAGTAGAGAGACTAAAGCGAACATCCAGTACTTGCTAAAGACAAAGGACGCCGATTAAAACTGTCGACGTGGGTGCACACTGAATTTTGCAGTTGAAGTTATGCACAGGTATACGCTCCCTATCTTTTCCATAAATTTATGTTATTTTAGTACTTCCCAAGGGTATTAAATTTGCTCACAATTTCAAGGCTTTAGACTTGCTTTCTTCGATAGCGAATATCAGGTGATATTTTAACACGCAGCACTGCGCTTCGGTGCGCTATCCTTTATTGTATGGCTTTCTGCACAACGTTGTTACGTAGTCCACTCCTTTAGGACGTTTGGTTGGCAGTTAACGCACCTTTCGCGTACGTTAATAACGGCCGTTTTTAACACCCAGTTTGCATTGCTTTCCATAGCAATAGTTTCGAACGGCCGAAAATTGAATGTTTGTACCGATTGGGCTGAGTGAATTTTATGAATACGGACATGTAACGTATACGATATGGTGACAGGGATGCCTTAGAGTGCAGCTCTGCTCAGGAAATCTACCGACGCTACAGCAAAAATTGCTCTGCGAACCTTAAAGCGCCCCGCACCCGGAGCGCGAGTAGTCATGTACATTCGAAAAGCATATCTAAACAACTGTGCCTTTTTACAGGTCTGAAATTTCCGCCTGTATTGAGATCTGTGCATTGCACTTTTTCTTCAACAGCCACATCGGAAGCACACCCTTCGACATTATAAAGCATATTGATATTTGATAACAAGGTACAATCTACTACCTACTCCGTTCAGGTTAAGCTGAAACCTTTCAGCAAGCCCTGTATTTCCGTTCTATATCGTTCTAATACGAACGTACGGCTATGTTCGTATCATTCAAAGTATGTTGGTGCAACAGTGTCACATGCTTTCTGCGTTGGTGGAGTCGATCATAGCTGCAAGACGTACAATTAGCGCAAGTATAACGATAGCCACTCATACTGAAAAATAAATAAATAATTAAATATATATATATATATATATATATATATATATATATATACATAAGCTCGTTAACGAAGCAGAACGCGCTTTGATCATGTCCTACCTGCACTTTCTTTATTCAATCCCTTGTGCACTCCAGAACTATGATATCCGTATGCATGCTATGCAGTATGTACGTACGTTATGTTTTCATACCGGCACAGCTGTGCGGCGCTTGCTACATATACCAAAGCATATAATTGTAGAAGTGCGTTTTAAGGCGAAAGCCTTAGGTATATACGTTGGCGTTACCTTGGCGAAACTGAGCCGTGACAAAAATGGGCGACGCCGCACAAAACTACTTGAATTGACGTCGCATTTCTCAGGGTGGTTACTGTAAACAACGTAAATGAGTGGCTTTGAAAAAAAAAATACTACATTTAGGTCTGGGTGAAAATCAAACGATGGCCTCCGGGCTGTGAGACGAGCACGCTTCCCTGAAGCCACGGCTGCTCCACGGTTCTAGCTCACTAAAGGTTTGCCTAGCGCGTGCGGGATTGCACACGCCACGTCGCAGCCTACTCGCTGGCTAAAGGTGTGGCCTAGTGAGTGCACTAACATGCTGCACTTTAGGTACTACGTCTCATTACCACTAGCCTGGCGCTCTTCGGTCATACTTGGTCCTTGCGCCACAAAATGGTACATTCATCATCATAATTTCGGAACTACGCTAAGTGTTCATATGTGGCGTTCAGGAGGTCGTTTAGTGCCACACGTGTACTTCCCATTGTCACTGGTTATGTCTTGCAACAAGTGAAGCACCGATTGTATAACTTAATGCATTACCATATGTCTTGCAAAGACGTTTAACCCCGATTGTATAAATAATGTATTACCAAATGTGCAGCAGGCTTTTGCCTTCTTGTGTTAGAAGAGCTGTAACACAGCGCCGAACTTTTTATTGCAAAAACAATTAGATGGACACTCCAAGAGCATTTCTGCCATCGCCGTCGCTGTGAGGTTGCGTATAAAGTCCAAGGGCAATAAAATCGTTGCCACGCGTCGTACAATGTATGTGTGAGTAAAAGCTTCCGAGGGTCAGCCGACAATCGCGGCTTAATCTCTTTCGCGCGTGCGAGGGCGGAAGGCGGGGCGGAAGCGCGCCGTCTTCGTCGGCGCGAGGCACGGGGTGGGAGGTGAGGGAGGGAGAGGGGGGCGTTCTACTCCGGCGGCTGCTCCTTACCTTGAAAGCGATCTGAGACGTGGAGAACATGCACCCCCGCGTGGGCCTCATCTTCAAAGCGATCTGCGATGCGGACAAAGTGCAACTAGTGCTGGTAGCTTCGTATGCGCTGTGCTTTCGATGTTTAGTTTGCGTGGAAGCGAGAGAGAGCCCGAAGGTCACTTCGCTCGCTGCTGCCGCCGCGCCTCCTCACTCCAGCGTTTTGACAGCGAGTTTCCGCAGTCACCTACTAATACTTCGCGTTCACTAAAATTTTGCAAAAATATTGTGTTATTTGTTCCGCATTGTTATGAATGTCACCTGGCATCGTTGTTTGCTGGATGGTATGAACTTGTGTTTGGCGCTTGATTGCGACACCACGCGGCGTTGTACAGCAGCTCAGTTGTGCAATGGTGAGGTGGGTCTACGACAATGATTTAAGTTTCTTTTTTGTACGGACCAATTTGGGAAGCGAAACTACGTACAATAATACTGCAGAATGCCAACCACAAAATATGATTTCCTAGAGAAAATAATTTGGAAAAAAGAAATGCAAGAGCCAAATCTTATGGTGACATTGTTAAAATAAAATCGCAGATTGCTGGCAGAACCATTTAGAGGTAGTTTATTATCGAGCAACGGTAGCGGTGATGTCAGCGAGGTCTATCTGAAAAGGAAGCAACGGGGTCTCTTCTTTGGGCTGAACGCGAAAGAGGGGTCCGCCTCTTACGTTATCAAGTAATATGACGCCTTGGTAGTATAGAACTGTTATGTGAACTTTCTGAAACCATTCCACCTTACCCATTCAGTTACACCCTTGTCTCTGCACGTCGTTGAGCTGTAACTGAGGAGTGAGTCATTGAGATTGAGCAGAATGCGATGTTGGGCTGGTTGGTTCATGGGGCTCTTTCTGTTCCTTCTTTTCGCTTACTTTAGAGTGAAAAAATATTCAGCGCTAACACCCAGGACAAACCAAAAAGAAGAGATGAGACAAGCACTGGCACCAGTGTTTGTCTCGTCTATTTTTTGTAGTTTGTCCTGGGTGCCAGCGCTAAAATTTTTTTTCACCTTAAATTACTATGTACCAACTATCCCCAACCGAAGTTTTATTCTTTCCGCTTAGTTTCCCTTGTGCGAGAGCCATATTTTAAGCTTGGATATAGAGCAACGAATATTCCTCAAATTTTTGGTTGAATTGGGAGTACTGCGTCAGAAGCATTTCAAGTACTTGGGAAAGCTCCAGCAGAGGGAAGCCTTCAACAAGCAGGACGGTTGTGAGTGCTCTTCCCACTAAAACACCAGCAGCTTTATGATTCACTTTTGAAATAAACTGTGAAGAACACCTCAAGCGGCTGCTCACTCAAACTGGGTCTTTTATCCTATAGAGGGTCTTTAAAGCCGGCAGGAGAACAAGAGCTCCACTTCTACATAGACGAAAAGGTAAATTATGAGTGCTCGTTTTATACGTCCAAGGCGTAATCCCCAGTCGCTGTTCTAGGCGGATGCATCCACTCAATGCTCTACTCAAGAGTGCTCGCCGCTTCTTGTCCTACGTTTCTGCCGCAAAATCTAAGGTTTCAAGCATCGCCTCTGCGCCAAGCCCTGCTGTTTTCAGCCTCCCAGTTGAACTCGGTATAAATCCACACTCGTAAGTTGTTCTCGAAGATGCATAAGTGTCTCCGCACGGGTAAAGCGCATATTATGCCGGGAGGAAGGGAACTAAGAAGTCTGTAACTTGAAGAGATAGTGGTTTTGTCTCACGCATGGGTTCAGTGCATGCAACATTGTGGAATTTGATAGGCATCCCATCAGTAGCTCTCAAATGACTTCATAATTTCGTATAGCAAAGCCCCGTACAGCATACACTGCAGTACACACAAGATATAAGTATTGTGTGTCAAGATGTAATAGATGCAAGGAATTGCGCCAAACATCGGACGTTTTGTAGGTGAGTGCCTGGAATGAAAAGCAAAATATGCAGTGGCGATAAAGTCCACCATTCAGTTTAGCAGCTGTCCTGAAAGCAGACGCATACACGGCATGGACCACTGAGGCCGGCGCCACATAGCATGTGATGCGCATTAAATAAATGTGGTACTTTGAGCGTTCTTGCATATTTGAAGAAATGAATAACAGTTTACAAGCGCAAGTTATTCGTACACCGTTGGCACACACGATACCTTTAGTGCTTCCTGCCGAGGCTAAAATGTTATCTGCAGTTGAAGTGCCAAGGGGGTACAAGCACGCACGAGAAATCACTCGAAATATTCTGGAAAGTCAGGACTACCGGGACAATTTAAGTTTGCGGAACACCCCAAAGCAATTTCAGATGTTTCGGGACATCAATCTTGCCAAAAATCAGTAGCCAGCAATGTGATGCAAGTACGTAGCTGGCTCTTACATCGGCGCAAATTTTAAAATCGAGATATGTCCGGGATATCCCGACTCTAATTATGGCCAAAAAGATTTGCATGAAGAAAAAAAGAATCTACAGAAATTGTGGCAGGCCGGCTGAATTCTGACCAAAAGTAGCTCCACATAGGTGTGTCAAGGCATCATCGCACGTCTTCAAATGGATCCAGACTTGCTTTGTGGAGTTATCGCTGCTGATGGGACATGTGTTTTTTCATTATATATATTGTGAGCGCATTTTGTGCATATCGTCGTCGTCATCTGTACATACGACTCATCATCTTGTGTGAGCGCTATTTGTGCATATCGTCGTCGTCATTTGTACATACGACTCATCATCATCATCTTTTGTCTCGTGCGGTGCTTCGTCTCTGACTCGGGCGGCTGCTCGGAAATAAAGGCATCGCATCGGCCGACGTCTCACAAGTGGTGTAGAGTGCTTCGATTCCCACGTCCTCTTACTTTCCCGATTCCGCTGGAACTCCGATCCGGTCGTCGTCTGCTCTCGCCTACCACGGTGATGGCAGAAACCAACCCGTCCACCAGTGCTGCTACCACCTTTGCTCAGCCCGCTGGGCCTACCTGGACAGTGAACACCACACACCGAGATCCTCCCGTCTTTACCGGCCTCCGCGGCGACGACGTCGACGATTGGCTCGATCACTACAACAGAGCCAGCGACGCCAATCATTGGGACGACACGCACAAATTGCGGTATGTCGCTTTTTACTTAACCGAAGTTGCGAAGACATGGTTTTTTAACCACGAAAGTGACTTTTCGGACTGGCCATCATTCACCCAGCAATTTCGCCAGATATTCGGTATGTCCTCTGGACGCTCCGCAGTCGCGAAACAGAAGCTGGCAACGCGCATACAAGAGCAGGACGAGTCCTATACGTCCTACATTGAGGACGTCCTCGCTCTCTGCCGCCGCGCACAGAGTGACATGGCGGAAGCTGATCGCGTTCGCCACATACTGAAATGCATCAACACGGTCGCCTTTAATGCTCTCATTATGCAGAACCCAAACTGCGTTGGGGATATTATCACGGCCTGCCAGCGTCTAGACACGCTCCAGTCTATTCGCCTGCCACGCGCCTCTACCGACCCTCATCTCAACGGTGATGCTGAGCTGCGAGCCCTGATACGCACACTCATCAGGGAGGAGCTTCACGGCCATCTTTCTGGACCTGTGACGCTTGCAACCGTTCGCCCCGCTCCTCCTGGACTGTGTGACATCATCAAGGACGAACTGGCGTCGATGACAAACGTCCAAATGGACAAGTCTACTGCACCATTTCGTCCGCCAAGTTATGCCGAAATTGCCATCCCGGCCTCCCTCGACCGTTAAGTCTCCACCTGCCGAAGCTTACCGCGACCCCCTAGCTTCGCTGGCAGCGAATACTCCGGCACAGCCGTACTACTCTCCGTGGCGGCCGTCGCGCCCTGTTTGTTTCTACAGCGGTATTCGCGGCCACATTTCTCGCTTCTGCCGTCGGCGTCAGCAAAATGAAAGGCGGGGCTATGCTACCTTTGAGCGAGACAGCGCAAATAGGTTTGACTTCTACGTTCCCGGGCGTCACCCAGGTGAAAGGCGAGGCTATGACACCTTTGAGCGAGAAAGGATACCAGGGCTAGATTCGTACGTTCCCGGACCGTACACAACCTCTTCTGGTCGCTCTCCTTCACCTTCCCAGGACATGGCTCGAGCATCCCGCTCGCCCCGGCTTCGCTCTCCTTCACCTACCGCCGTTCCTCATCGCCCTTGCGTGCTGCTTCCCATGTTGTGGACACCCGTTCGGAAAACTAGAGGCTGCAGTTTTCGGAGGAGAAACTGCATCGTATCGGACTGTCCCAATTCCTCCTGCTCGCCCCGCCAATTTGCTCTCAGTTTGTATGGAAGGTGTTTCCGTCGACGCCCTTGTAGATACTGGACCCGCTTTTCTGTTATACATCGTGAACTGTGCTTCCGTCTGCGAAAAGTGCAAACGCCGTATGTTGGTCCGGTCCTATGTGGTGCCAATGACGTTCCCATCTTTCCTACCGGACAGTGCACATCTCGCGTCCTGATAGACGGTATTCGTAATCACGTGCAACTTGCGGTGCTTTCGACGTGCGCTCATCAGACGGTATTAGGATGGGACTTCCTGTCCGCTGCTTCTGCACTAATTTCGTGTGGCGACCCAAGCATCCACATCAGCGACACCGAGACTTATCCTGTTTTCGATTCCCCGTGTCCCAACCTTATTGCAGCAGCGGATTTTATTATACAACCAGACGAAGAACGTGTTCTTACCCTTGAGTCAACAGACATTGTCGACGGAGACGCATTGGTTGTACCTTCTCAGCGCTGCATTTCTCGAGGACTCGCCATCGCTTCTTGCTTGGTCCGGTTCTCGAGTGGCTATGCCAACCTCACAGCCTTTAATACGACTCCTGAGCCACTACTACTGCCGAAAGGGTCTACCGTCACCAAGCTCGCCGACGCTGCGCCGGTGTGTGTCGTCAGTGTTTCGCCTGCCATATCTTCCGCGCATTGTATGCCGGCAGAAGGCCACATTAGTGCTATTAAGGCAACCTTGAGTGCAGATCTCAATCCGGCCCAGACGGATGCACTCCTCACCATTTTAATGAAGCATGCAGCTTGTTTTGACGTTTCTTCGCGAGGCCTGGGTCAGACCACTGTAACTACTCATCGAAATGAAACAGACGGCTCTCGCATCATTCGCCGTCGCCCGTAGCGTGTGTCGCCTTCGGAGCGAAAAGTTATAGAAGAACAAGGGAACGACATGCTGACACGCAACATTATAAGGCCTTCAGCAAGCCCTTGGTCTTCTCCTGTTGTGCTTGTTAAAAAAAGGATGGTTCTGAGCGCTTTTGCATCGATAATAGGGCGCTAAACAAAATTACCCGGAAGGATGTTTATCCAATGCCTCGTATTGACGATGCTTTGGATACCTTACAAGGTGCCGAGTATTTCTCGAGCCTCGACTGGCGCTCAGGATATTGGCAGATTCCAATGCATGAGCAAGATAAAGACTGCGTTTGCTACACCTGATGGCCTTTTCGAGTTTAACGTGATGTCTTTTGGACTGTGCAATGCGCCAACTACGTTTGAACGTATGATAGATACAGTACTCCGTGGCTTAAAATGGAAGACATGCCTTTGTTACTTGGACGACATTGTCATCTTTTCGTCGAGTTCCTCCCAGCACCTACAACTTCTAGACCAAGTTCTGACGTGTCTAGCAAAGGTTGGTCTCCAGCTCAATACTAAAAAGCGTCGCTTTGCAAGCCGGAGCATTAAAGTATTGGGCCACGTCGTCAGTAAGCATGACATCCAGCCTGATCCCGATAAAATCGGTGGAGTGCTGCACTTTCCGCCACCAACTACACTTAAAGGACTCCGCAGCTTTCTAGGACTCGCGTCCTACTTCCGCCGCTTTGTCCGTGACTTCGCCATCATCGCCGCTCCTCTACACAAACTTCTGACTTCGAGCCCGTCCTATGTGTGGTCGGACGACTCTGAAGCCGCCTTCCAGACCCTCAAACGACTTCTCACGGCAGGGCCCGTGCTCCGTCATTTCGATGCAACCGCCCCTACTATTCTACACAATGATGCCAGTGGACATGGTATTGGAGCTGTCCTGCTGCAGCGGAATCAAAAGTCTGAAGAGCAAGTCGTGGCTTATGCAAGTCTTACTCTTTCTCCTGCTGAGCGCAACTACACAATTACAGAACAGGAATGCCTCGCCATCGTGTGGTCAATACAAAAATTTCGACCCTATTTCACCATTGTGACTGACCATCTTGCTCTCTGTTGGTTGTCGTCCCTGAAAAACTTGTCTGGATGCCTCGGCCGTTGGGTACTGCGCTTGCAGGAATATGACTTTACTGTCACATATAGGTCCGGCAAACAACATCAAGATGCCGACGCTTTGTCACGCTGCCCGCTGTCTCCATACGCCCACGCTTCACCTTCGGTCTGCACGTCACCATCTAGCCACACGTCTCAGCACACGTCCAGTAGCCCGGGACAGGTGGTTGCCTCAGTTGACTTTCTTCCGTCCACTGACCTCGTCTCACTCCAGCGTACTGAGCCATACTGCCGAACGCTGATCGACCGACTTACTTGGCTTGGCACGACCCCCCAACAGTCGCTTAAAAGAACTTTCACGTTTTAAGCTTCAGGGTGGAGCGTTATTTCGATTAATCTGCCATCCTTCCAGTAACCGGTGGGTACCAGTCATACCTCGTTCACTTCGACTCCAAGTATTAGAAGCATTTCACGACGACGCGACGGCTGGCCACTTCGGCTTTCTTAAGACCTACGACCGCATCAAAGCGGGTTGTTTCTGGCCGAACCTTTCCATCTCTGTCGCCAAATACGTTAGCTCCTGCGCGTCATGCCAACACAGAAAACGCTCGACATCCCTTCCAGCCGGTCCTCTACAGCCTCTACCATGCCTGTCCACCCCCTTCGAAATTGTGGGCATAGACTTGTACGGACCCCTCCCACTCACGCCCGCTGGTCACCGCTGGATCGTTACCGCAGTGGATCATCTAACGCGGTACGCTGAGACAGCTGGTCTTCGCTCTGGTACTGCCTCAGAAGTCGCCGAGTGTTTCGTGCACGGTATCGTTTTGCGCCACGGCGCACCTCGTGTGCTCTTGAGTGACCGTGGCAAGACGTTTCTTTCGCATGTCCTTCGTGATGTCCTCCAGGCCTCTGACACCACCCATAAGACCACATCAGCGTACCATCCGCAAACAAATGACCTTACCGAGCGTTTTCATCGAACTTTGTTCGACATGATGTCAATGTATGTTCGACCCGATCACACCAACTGGGACACCATCATACCTTTCGTGACGTTTGCGTACAATACTGCCGTCCAACGTACAACCAATTACAATCCCTTCTTCCTTGTGTACGGTCGTGCGCCGTCTTTCGTCTTGGATACTACACTCCTTTCAGCACCTGCTGCTCCATCCGCGTCTCTTCCTGAAGAATTTGCTGCTCGCATCACCCACTGCCGTGAAATTGCCCGCGCCAACATCGCTACCGTTCAGGACAAAAGGAAAATTCGCTATGATGCGACGCGTCGCGTTGCTTCGTTCCGCCCAGGCGACGAAGTTCTTTTGTGGACACCTGTTCGCGCACCGGGCCTCTGTGAAAAGTTTCTCCACAGATATCTCGGCCCCTACACCGTTTTGCAAAGAACTTCGGCCGTTAACTACCGCGTCACTCCTGTCAGCTCAGCTACTGACCGCCGCCGCCGCACTACGGAAATCGCTCACGTCTCTCGCCTGAAACCTTACATTCCCCGTACCTACCCTTTCTAGCTTGCGGTCTTGCTGACCGCTTTCCTGAAAGGGGGGGGGGGGAGTTCGTGTGAGCGCGTTTTGTGCATATCGTCGTCGTCATCTGTACATACGACTCATCATCTTGTGTGAGCGCTATTTGTGCATATCGTCGTCGTCATTTGTACATCATCATCATCTCTTGTCTCGTGCGGTACTTCGTCTCTTACTCGGGCAGCTGCTCTGGAATAACGGCATCGCATCGGCCGACGTCTCACAATATATATATATATATATATATATATATATATATATATATATATATACGACTCAAAATGAAAGCACAGCTGTTGTCAGTGGAAGTCTCCGATGTCACCAAGACCAAACAATAAAAAAAAACAATTCAAGGCAAAAGTGAGCGACGTGGTGATCACTTTTTTCATTAAAGAGGCATCGTCCACAGTGTTTTCTTGTCACAGACAGACAATAAAATAGCGAGTTTACAAAAAACAAAAAAAAAGATCCTGTGGCGTTTACGTCTCTCAGTGCTCGAGAAAAGGCCGGAGTAGTGGCATGATACACCGCGGCTGATGCATCAAGACGACGCAGCAAATCAACGGCTTCAGCACACGGTAGTTCCTGACCGAAAGAAACATCGCCATCATGGTACAACCTCTATATACCTCATTTGTCCGCTGTGACTTTGTCTTATTCCGAACGCTTAAATTATTATCAAAATGGCCTTTGTGAAGGTGATCAGGATGGCCGCAATAACAGAGCTGTGGATTAACCCAGAAGAATCCTTCCTGTAGTGCATAGAGAACGGGTAGAAAAGAATGTAAACGTGTGTTAGGCATCAGGGGGGTAAATTTGAAGGGGATACTTTTTAGTTTACAACCTAGTGTATAAAATAATTGTGTTGATACCAGTCCTGCTACTTTTCAGACGTGTAGATCTCGTATGTTATATGATGGCCCCTGTAGGGCGCCATGCGTGAATGCCAGAGGCCCACGCTTCTCACGCCGCATTCGGACCAGATGGCGCGCACAACGGTCTGTGACAACAGAGTTCATTTTTGACAACCTGGACTTGCATCACCACAAGGGCATGGTCGGATAGCATGGTCTTTCCGCCTGGATTGGGAGACGGAAGAGTTTCACGTCGAGGGTGGAATACCTCGCTACGAAGTCCCTGACCCTTTTCGCAGGAAGACCTTAACGGCCAGGAAACATACTGACGAAGAACCCCTGGATCTTTGTCCCTCATTCCGCGTCTCTGTCATACAGGAAATCGCCCACCAGAATGGCCACCTGAACACGCTTGGAGCTGCTTAGCAATCAACGCCGCATCAGCCGACTACGTGCAAGCTGCCGTAGAAATCTTTCGGCGGCAACAATCGGAACCACCGGCATGGAGTTTCCTACAATGATTACCACAGATAACTGTGGCGCTGCGATCGCTCAGCCACCATGGGAATGATGGTTAGCACATGGATTGGGACAATATTCGTGGTTGTGGCATTAGACGTTCTGGTGGCTTCGTTTATTGCGCTTTATCTGCCTTTATTGGCCTAAATTTCAAAGCAATTCATACTTTGTTTAAATGCAGAAGGCAATAAGACTCCACGACACCGCATAATCACTGCTAATTGCCGCGGTTCCGCTTATCCATGCATCTGCAGAGTAATGGTTTCAATATCGCCAGCTGTGGTAGAGGCCCTGTGTTCAAATCCTGCCTTCGGACAATGATAAAAATGCTTAATTCTTACTTTTAACGCTGTACTTCTTTGAGTACGATCAGCTTGCCACTTTGCGAAGCCGCTGCAAACCCAGAAGGAGGACTTTTCAGCAAATTCATGTACGAACCATCATTCCTAAGCTGGCTGAACTGCCCAGCTTGCAGCTACCGCAGACACTAGCGGCACAGTTCCCTCTAGTAATTGTATGAAACTCTACGAGTGCTGGAAATTTTACGCGACGGAGAAATTGTAATCGAGATGGACGAGCTTAAATGTCTGACTTTCATTTTCTTTGCTCGTTCGTATTTTCTTGTTTTTTTTTCAAGCGAAGCTTGTATACGCTAGCCTGCGCCGGCGATGTAACGCAGATACTATCGTCATTACCAATGGCTCGAGCGTCGTCGTCTTCTTCCATAGCTGGCTCTGTTGCCGCTGATATCATTCCAGCGAAGATTTTCAGTTCTCTTCTGTCGTCGTAATGGGAAGGCCGGGTTAACGCGAGTATGATCTATTGCTTAAGGGGGTATGAGCGGTTCATCGTGAACGTGACCACTGCTATAAGACGTGTGTGTGTAGATTGGCATTCGCAAATGATATGTGTGAAATCGAGGTGACCGAAGCCCTTTAAGTATACCGCAGTGATCACAAGGCTACACTACTTACTTTTACTAAGTTTCCGATGTTCAATAAACATAAGGTCAACACAAGCGTCGCTTGCGCCCCTGTTCCCCGTAGTGGAAGCGCGGTCAATGTTTTGACAAATTTATTACTACGTTTTGTTTTCTTCTTCTTCTTCTTGGCCGGGTGAAGAACTTACCGGTGGCCTTAGTTTATTTTTTCGAGGGAAGGAGAGATGTAAAGTGCCTCGATTGGACGCCTGGCTTATTCACTGTCTTGTTCTGTGCCCCCCGCTGTCGTGGGGCTCTATAAACGACGAGGCCTGAGCGCCTCAGGATGAGTTGTCTGGCCAGCTGCATGACACGCAAGCAAACGTTGTTGGTTGAACCGAGGATTCTTTCGGCGGCACACTGAGGCCGGGATACAGCAAGCGATACCCGCACTATACATACCTACATATCTTTAGCTTATCGAAATCGAACGTCTCAATTACCATTAGCAGCTGACTGTATTGCTGTGATATCATCAATCAATTTGTGTTTTCAGTTTTGAATCACTTATTAACGTAAGTTCGAACCTCAGTGAAGCGCAACACGCTTTTCCTGCATAAAGCTCTTGCACTGTTCCTTTCCGCAAGAACGTTTCAGGAACGTAAAAAAAAATGTGTCAGTACCTATGTTATTATTTAAAGTAATAGCGAGAGAAACCTGAGTGAAGGCGGACCTTGTGCGGCATAGGATGGCAGCGCCGTAGAATAGAACACCTAAAATATTGCTTACGCGTTCGGGCACTAAGCATTCAAATGCAGAGGCCGTGTGGTCTAGAAACGTAACATAGAACCATGCACATCCCCGATCTCAATTGATAAGAGAAAGTGAAACACAGAGCGAGAGCGATCTTTACAATAAAACGCGTTTCTCTGAGTTTTAAATCACTTCCGCTTGTGGAAGTATCCTTGCTCTCTGATTGTATTACTGTACAATAGGCGTGTTCCGCCTTTCCATACCGCTTGAAAGCAGAACGTTATAAATATTCTTGTGCCCCCCCTGATATTCGACATAAACGCTGCAAAAAGAAGCAGTTGATGCTCTTACGAAGACAAGTGTCAATATCCAAACGTTGGCTCCTGCGACATTCCTTGTTCTACCAATGTTTCTACCAATGTTTCTACCAATGTTCTACCAATCTTCAAGTTTCCATGTTCCAGAGAGGATCAACGTTGGGCTAGTTGATGTTGCATTTTGGCGGGGAAACAGCGCGTAAGACGAGGAGAATGAAACATAACCATCACAGCGCTTGTGTTGTTCATCTTTAATTGTGTTCGTCTTACACGTGGTTTCCTCTCCAAAATTCCATTTTCCGGTGAACTTCTCACTTGATTGGACAGTAAGGGGGCACTTCTGTGCGCCGTTTTAGATTAGCTTGAGCACCTGGCGGTCCTTGACGTGCGCCAAAGTTAAATGACTTTTTAACACTAGATTACTGCTCTAACGGCTCTGTATCCGACTCGCACTGTTAATACTCGCACGCTGTGTTCATATTTGCTATTGAAGGAACGTCGTTGAGCGGACGCTGAACCGCTCAGAACAAAAAAAAAAAAAAAAAAAAAAAAAGAAGGAGCGACAACTTCAAAATAGCAGACAGAATAGCAAAAAGGAAGATTAGTAAACAAAGGCAACAGGGTTGCGTGGATAAAAGGGGAGCAATAGCACGTTAAGTAAACAGTCCATACAGAGACATAATGGCCGCAGTGCCTCGGGGCAAACATCGTACAGCGTATCTAAATAACTCGACCCAGATTCCTATGTAGGCGCATCTCTCCACGTGTGTTAACGTTACGGCGCTATTTTTTACCTACGCAAAAGAAAGCGAGTGCGACGCGACTCCGCGGGCGGTCCACATACAGCTGGAATGAAAGCGGCAGACGTCATAAAAGATAGCGGCTATACACGTGTATCCACAGGCTGCTGGCTCAACAAGCAGTTAAAGCGCGAGAGGGCGATCTGTGTACTGCGAAAGGCGGAACGCTCAATGCAGAGTCGCTCCCGGATTAGCAATTTTTTATTCTGGCGAATCGGCTTGTACAGCAGTCTAGTACTTAATAAAATGAATGTTGTGGTATAGTTTCGATTAGAGCAATTACGATTGCCGTGGTTGAAGAAACGAACATGGGAGGACTGTTTGACTGCAGAATACTCGCTGTTTCAATCATGTCAGCCAGGGGTATATCACGAAAAAAATATATATAGCACGGTGCAATGTTTCGGTCAATTTAGTCTTTTGACAGCCACATTGTTGACGCTTATTTGCAATACTCATGTTACCGTATTGTTTTTTTTTACTTGCGTCTTTATTATAACAGAATCAAAATATCAAAGCTCCGTAGTACGAAACTTGTTTTCAGTTTTCCCTCATTCAGTGACCAACTATTTAGAAAGGCCTGCAGCAGCTCCTTAGCGCCTACGGCGTTATGCTAGTGAACACAATGTCACGGATTATATTTCCGCGCGCCGCGATTGGATTCTGAGATGGACGCTTATGTACCGAACTTTGGGTGCATTTTCAAGAATACTACCTAGTCAGCATTGTATTTTCAGAATTAAGTGCTGCGGCAGCTAAACTAGGCTGTAATTTTCTAGGTATAGATGAGAGTTTCTTTAAGTGGCCACATTGTGAAGACTACCGGGTTGAGACTGTGGTGGCTTATCTGTGCCACAGAAGAAGACGACGTAGATGCGTGCCCGGCCATAAATATTCAGTATGCTCGCGATCTCTGAGCAAAGTGCATTGCTGTGATAGTCGGTGACCTGGACGTGATGTTTTCCAAGTTGAACTAAACGTCTACCTTCAGGAACCAGGTTTCCAGCTGCTGGGGTAAAAACTGAGTGAGCTTTACTGCGTATAATGGCCATAGATGGCAGCGAGGGTTTAGAGAAATCTGGTGGGTCATTTTGTTCTATTGTGCACGTTACGAGCTACCACGCCATTATTAATAATCCAGCTGGAGATTTAGTCGGACTACGAGATGGCAGGTCAATTTTATTTACGTCGGGTTGAATCTATCTGTATGCGTTTCGTTGCTATTAATTAAAAGGGAGGTTGGACAATTTGTGATGCCATTCACGCTTCCTTCACTCCGCTTACTTCATTGTTTCTTTCTCTTATACGCCGTCTTCTTAGGGGCTGCTTCTATTCTTGTACCGAATCTCAAGGGTAGTAAATATTAGAGAGCTTTAGCTTATCCCGTATTCCTGCAAAGTTTAAACGCAGACGGACTGGGCGTTTTGCCGGATAGCTGGGGGGCGTAAACGTGAGCGGCTTCACATGCGTTGTCAACTCGTGCCGCAGAGCTGAATCAGACAAACGCAAAGCTAACATTGCATCAACCAACTGCATTCTACTTCGCTGCTGGTGTAAATTTTTGGCAGCGGACCCGTCGTGGTGGCGTAGTGGCTTTGGTGTTGCGCTGCTACGCTCGAGGTTGCCGCATTGAATCCCTGCCGCAGCGGACGCATTTCGATGAGAGCGAAAAGCAAAAACACCCGTGTACCATGCATTGGGTGCACGTTAAAGAGCCCCAGGCGGTTAAAATTAATAGGGAACCCCCAATACGGCTTGACTCATAATCATATTGGTCTTTTCGAACGCAAGATCCCAGAATTTTTTAATTTTCAGCAGTGCTGAATCGTGACACAATCACGCCTCCGGAAAAATTTAGGCCAGCAGCGAAAAAGAACACAATTGGTTACTGAACTATGAGCTCTGTGTTTATCCGGTTGAGCTCTGCGCCACTTCGTGGCTTTACCGCCACGGCCGCTCACGTTTACGCCTCCGCCCCTCGGTAAAACGCCCAGTCCGCCTGCGTTAACCGGGGTCCCGTGCAAGCTAAAACTGTTTGTTGATTCAATGTTAAGGGAATCGTCACACATCATTATTAAACGAGGGTACACACATGAATATACAGTGTCAAAGCGATCGTTTGCATCGCCTTGGTGTTATGGTGTTACCAAGTATGTCGAAGTAATTCTATTTTAACTTTACGGCACAATGGACGGAAACACCGCACATGAATAGGGAAATGAGTGAAAAAATTTATGCATATGATCAATGGCAAACCGGACTCATGCGAGCAAATGGTCCAAAGGTAACGCAGATAAACGCTAGAAATGATCCCGGTTTCCGCCCTTTCAGCAGTCAATTACTGCTGAAAGGGCGGAACGCAAAATGTGTAGTTTTTGAGGTTGATGCTCGAAATATCGTGGCACGAGATGGGTGGGCTTGCGCCGACGTCTGCCAGCATCGAGTTCTTTTTTACGGTCGCAGTAAGATGGAAATAATAACAACAATCCTCTAGAAAGACGACATTGGGTGAAGCGTTTACAATAAGCACGGAAATAATTTTTAGGCAGGAAAAACAGGTTACCTTAGTTTCAGGTTTCTATCTCAAAACCCATGACGTATAACAGCGCGAACTTGGACAAAGGACGGTGAGAGAGACAGACGTAGACAAGCGCCCGGTCGAACACCTTTCTATAACACCGGCTGCGTATGTTAACGCGAAATTGCCGCTTTCGTTGGAGATGCCTTCTAGATTAAGTTTCTGCATTTTTGTTTTCACCGCGGATTCTTGAGAAGCTTCTGTAATTACGAAAGGGCTTAGTCACAGTTTCAGATTTAACTGTACCTTTGCACAGAAAAATATGAGAGCGTGAGTATTTAAACTGGCAGGCATATTTAGTATACGAGCGTATAATCCAGTTTAAGAGCAAATATTCCAGTGGAACGCAAGAAAAAAAATTGCAGTGCGCAAGAACAAAATCTTGCTCATAGTTGTTATAACCTATACGAGGCGAACCTCGGGATTCTATATTGTTGCTAAGATAATGCAAAGAATAATTAAAATAACAAATGTTGACCCTTGGCTACATAACGTTATCCAACTATGTGGCGCTCTGTTTTTTTAATAAAGGTAGTACATCAAACGAAAAAAAATGAAAAGATGTTATGTTGAAAAAATGCGACATTGCTTCCATTTTTACTATGAAAGCTATATCGGCTTCAGCCAGACACCCATCGTTTCTTGCTTCCTTTCAACATCCCGAAAACATTCGCTGAGGTTTTTTCTGCTACTGCCGGTCTTTTTTCCTCTGAAGTTGTGGAGCTCAGTCTTGCCAACACGCTTCTTATCGAGGCGACTAATAACACACTCGCAGAATACAACCGCTTTCATGGCATGCCTACTGAAAACAGCACTTGGTGCTGCGTTTCAGTCGTTGTCCACTTCACACACATTTTAGCATGTTATGAGTGCAAAAATGACGAGAAATACACTGATAAAATGAACGAACACCAAACTACCACGCTCGCGCAATGCACTACATCTCGGTCGTTACTGGAAACATTGCAATGCGAACAAACACCTAACAAATTGAATTTATTTTGCATATCAAGTCGCATTATTGAACAAAACGAAGGAGACTGCCCTGCATAAGACTGACTGTAAGTACTCTCTACATCTTTTAAAGAAGTAAGATGCGCGGCTGTCATCGCCACGTTTGAATGGCTTGAAGCGATCGTTTGAGCTCGCCGTTGCACTGCTTTTCTCCTAAGACTCAATTTTTCCGGTTTAGGCCACCACACCATTGGCACTGAAGCTCTTGTGTTACGAGGCACTGCGCAAGTATAATCGCCATGGGCAGTCCCTCTGAAACTAATATATTTCTGTTCAGTCGATGTGGCTGCTATTCCGACACGCGCCCAACAGTCCTGAGATGATCTCAAGTACATCTACAATCTCTAGCACTAATTTATTTCGGGCTTTTGCTTGGGGCCTCCCAAATAGCAAGAATTCTCTGTTATATAACGTATTACTGTTATAGTTAAGGAACCTAAGTGTGCGTCGTAAATGCGGGCTTGTGCTCCCGTGCTTAACCCTTGCTTTAGGGTCGGTCTCGAAGCGCCCGAAGTGCCAAGCCACAGCTGCATCCCTTAAAAGCATGCTTCAGCTAGGTATTAACTCACACTTCACTATTCAAATTCGCGTAAAATGCAGGAATGGTCTCATGAGACCACTGCTGGACCCATTTTAGTAAAGTGTTTTGCATTTCAGAGAGATGGTAAATTCTAGCGACGGCAGTGACCAGAATAATAATTTAGGACCTCACATTCTACAAGAAAATCCAGGAAATTAGTAAGTTTCAAAATATTTCAAGCACGAAGCATATAAATATTTAAACGGGAACGAAAGCAAATGTCGGAGTTCTGTAAATTGCATCTGTTAGAACATTGAACGCGAACATAAGGGTGTACAGATTACATGAAATCGTTACCGTGCTTCGAGGACTTGCAAAAGTTCTCCTCACGAATTTGTGGTATATTTGAGAGCGCTGCATTCTGCTTCAGTTTGGTCCGCTTGAGATGTCTTAGTAGTTACAGCTGAAAGAATTGTTACAGCGTTATTTAGTATTAGAATACAGGGTTCAAAACGTGATAATTCAGTTCCATTTTTCAATTTTAAGCAATTAAATAACTGTTGACAGCCTCAATAATTTAGTTGCTTCCCACAGTACCAATATTTTAATTTGTTTTTTTTTCTATTCAGTTCAAGAAATCTCTGAGATGGAGCGCGAGCGCAATGGCTGCCGAGAAAAACGAGAGAGGGTGAGAGAGATAAAGAGAGAAAGAAGAAGGCTCTTTGTTATATCCCGGAGAGTTTTTGGCCTGATTGCTACCCAAGATCGGTATGATGAAAAATAAAATGATATGTACAGTTCAAGACCCAGATTCGTACGTTTCCACGTGCTTAAATCGAGCTCACGAGGTAATGCTTGCTCTTAAAGTAAGGGCAAGAACGGCAATCTTATCGCGGTGCAGATTATAGCGGGATACCTTGCCTTGTGCTACAGACGGTTGTTTGTTTCAGCGGGTCATCGTCCGTTCGCTTTTTTGTTTACGGCATATCTTGTGTCAGCAGTCGTCGCTCACGACGCACTTTCGTCATCTTGACGACTGGCACGTGCCGCGACTCCGCGTGAATTAGACGCGAATTTTCACGAAGGAAAAGCCCACATTTCTCCAAGAGAGAAAGATAGCAAAGACGAAAGACAGGGAGGGTAACGAGACACACACCCTGTTTGCTACCTTGCACTTGGAAAGGTGGATAAAGAATTGAGAACACAGAAAGAAGGAAACGGTCAGACTGCTGGTAGCGCGCGTGCGTGAAGGTGCTCATGGAGTCTACGAATGTTCGCCGAGACCTGATACTTCTCTAAATGTCTCGTTGCTTTCTGCGCCAGCCACGCACGTAGGCATCGTCCGAGGATCTTCGCATCTGATAAGGGTCTTGAGTGCAGCTGCTTTAATGCCCTCCGGAGAGGGCGAAGCTGGACGTCGTAACCAAGAGAGTCGTAACAAGTGAGTAGGGTAGGTCGGCATGCTCACGAGTACACTGACCCACGCTCGCACCGCACTCATTTCAAAGGCGTGAGGTAAAGCAAAACTCAGTGACGAAGGGGTGTGCGTGGACAGGTGTATGAGCGGGAGTGAGCGTCGGTGAGCTTTAATGGACGTGTGTATCAAGGTGAGGTGAGTGTGAGTCACCCGTGTGAACGTGAGTGGGCGACACTAAGTTTGAATGGAAGCGACTGTAACCGCTAGTGAGTGCTGGTGAGCCTGCGTAGGAACGTGAGCGAGTGGGATTGCACATGTGTGTGACCGAGTTTGAGTGAGTATCTGCTTAGTACTTCTAGAGTCCTATTAGCCCCGAGAACGACCTACAGGGGCGCTGCGAGCGCCGCTCGCGTGACGTCAGGGCAAGGACTCGCGCCTGTCGTCTGCTGTCGTTCGGGCGCTGTCTGGGCGCCTTCTGCAGTGCTTCCGCTTGTTCGCTGTAGTTCCCTGTGCTTGTATACTTACGACGGTCATCTCAGATACATTTTTACCTCGCCTTCATTTGCGCAAACTTATTCAAAGAGCTTATTTCCTAGACAATTTATTTCTCAAGGGCAACGCTGCAGTTCCAGCCGAAGGAGCTCAGACCAGCCCATTGCGTATTTTCATGCGCGGATCTAGACTTTCCAGATTGAGGGACTAATAAAAAAGCATAAATACCGCGTAACTAATAAAAGCACAAACGCATAAACATAGCACATAAGAATCCAGTTAGGATACCATAGCTGCAGTGGTGCAACGAGCATGTGACTATGACTGCTATATTTACCTTGATTTTAACCCATTACCGCGTGTTTGCTGATGACGAGTACCTCATGGTAAAATATCTAAGTTTTCATTTCTTCACAGAAACGCTCGGCAGTAACACGAGGACCTGACAATGCAGTTTAAATTCAACCAGCACCCCTTGTTTCTTTAACTGCTTCTCAAAATTTAGCCGTTCTTCACCGGTTAATTTTAAGTGGCGGTAATTTGAAGTAAAGCTAATTGAGACTTACAGCTATTTACAGAATACGCAAAGGAATGTATCAATATTTATTCAGTGTTCCGTACTACACGTACAACTCACATGTTCAATTTACTGCTGCTGGTTTCTTGAGGAACAGACATCATGAATCTGTTTGGCGAACGGACACAGGCTGCTCAGCCCTAATTTTATAGTGAAATATGCCTTTTGGACAGTGCGGCTGTAGCAAGAAAAAAGCCGAAGCCTCATTTATTAGCAGTATGGGGCTTATTGAAGATATCATTATTCCCCTGTGGAGGTCAAAAATCAAGTGAATTCATTTGAGGCTTCTGGTGTCTTCTTTATATGAGGTGGGTATGTGAGGTTCTCTTTTATGTACTCACGAAGCGAATAGTTCTCAGTTTGTGTAGTTAAATAATTCAGGATGGAGACATGGTGAGGCAGAAGGCGTTTGAATTTTCCTCCTCAGCGCAGCCTAAGCTGCGCTGTATAGCTCCGAGTATACCTTAGGCATAGCAATTGACGCTTAAATAACTGCTTCATGGTTTCAATTCGAAGTTGTAGTAAACTGATGGGTTTCGCAAATAATGCGTGCCTCGCCATAACGACAGTCGGTAGATTTAGTTGCGTAAGGGCTGTGCCATGATGTCGATAAAGGCAACTGAGGGCTACTATGAAAAATTTTCTCGCTTGCAATTGATAGGCTCTCGATCTTAACCACGAAACTGTTCTTTCAGGTGATTGCGGTTATGGTATTATTGAAGTATATACATACTATACGTGACGTGCCGTCGTGTTAACCGCCATGAGCAATGCGTTTTCTGGGTGCCTGTTTCAGAGAACGGTGAAAGTATGAGCAAATGTTTCATGCAAAATGCGCGCCTAACTCTTCGTTTTACGCATTAATAAAGTAGCCATATTTGACTAGAACAACTCACCATAGTAATAATAATCAGAAGATTCGCTGTCCAGTTTCCTTCTATCACGCATTTATAATATTGACATCAAATTCCAATACCAAGATTTTTCTTTTAAAATGCATTGTCTCTCATAGCTAAGCACTAAGGGAATTTTAAGTGTTTTGCGGAGCATCATACATAACTTTATGTGTTGAAATGGCAGACATTCTTTTTACGCAAAGTTTATGGACAGATACTGCGCATATACGCATTGCAAAACCACTAGACCCCTTCAATGCTACATAGCTTGCGATATCCACGCCACAAATTTTCACGCCTCGCAGTTTTGAAGAAACTGGCGTTCAGGCATGAGAGTAAAAAGAAGCCGACATATCTGTCAATAAGTACGGCTCGAGCCACCAATACTCCAAGCATGCACGAAAGGAACGAGCGCGCTCAGCAGCCGAGCGAGCGCCGTCCTGGCCGTGACGTCACTCGTAGAGGGCGCCACTCCAACTTCTCGCCGCTAATAACTCCTGAGATAAAGATTGCCGTGTATAGAACAACAGAAACACTACTGTTTTACTACGTAATGTTGCGGCCGGTTAACCGCGCAACATGTTAGTAAATCATAATGTTTTTGTTGTTGTTTACCAGGTAAATATTTATTTCATGAATATTTCTTCGACTTCAGCGAGCACTTCTAATCAAGCACAAATAAATAAATAAATACATAAATAAATAAATATGGTATAACCAGATGCTGTACAAATTTAACTTCAAGTTCTGCACTGCTTTGTTTTATTTGATGGCAGCGGCCGCAAAGGAAACACAACCATGCCTGGATGCTGGGCGCGCAATGGCTGGAACTGTTGCTCTCGACTGCCACAGCACGGCCCTGACAGCATCCACAGTTGGTTAGTGGCCGGTGAGCTGCGCGGTTCGCATTACAGGGTATCCAGAGCTTTGAGAACCCGATATAGCAGAGTGCACATGCTGGGTTCAATGCTGGGTGCAAGACAAGACGCCTGAAAAGAGATACAGCTGAATTTGTGCGTGGCTAATGGTGAATCGACGTGTTTGATGTGGTCACACAGCGACGTGCAGGAAAACGAGATAGATTTAAAAAAGAGGCTATTAATGTGGGGGGAAATAAACTGACCGAAAACATAAGAAAAATTTGATCACTTTCTTCGTTTGTAAAGCAAGAAGACCGCCAGAACTTTAGCTAGAAAATGAAACAGAAGCAGTCGAGAGTGTGGAGAAAGAAGTGGACAAAATGGGACCCAAGCTTAGATTGAGCGTGAAGCGTTGAGTTACATAGAACTGAACAAGGAGAAGTTAGGACATTTCAGAAAATAGCAAAGAAATCTTTCCGCTTTAACGCCAATTCACACATATGCATGGGGTCCACTTATTATTATTTTTTAAGCAAGGCGGTTTTCGTGCAGTGACAGAGAAAGCAAGGACAGGCCTGTGTGTATATCGACGCGGTGGGTATCAACCATCAAAGAACAGATAGAAACGCAGCTTAGATCGGAGTCCCGATTCCGCTTTTAAATGCAATAATCAATAATTAGCCATTGGAAGGTATACCTCACTCAAAGACAGAATAGAAAACTTTAACCAGTAATCGCCAAATTTTATTACCGGTGTTGCGTTTTACCGGCTCCACGTTGGCGGTCAGATAGGAGGGGCCTATATCGAGAAAAAGTGTGTGTGCAGCATGCCTCACTTTTTCTTTTTGGGCTGAGGTCAATTTTAGTATTGTTTCTTATGAATGCGTATTGGCGTACCGTTCTTCTGTCCCCGTGGAAAGCCTGGATATACTTAAGCATACGTAAAGGCTCCTGTCTCTCGAAGCGTTTCGCAAAGTCTTCTTAGGGTATATTTCGTGTAGTAGCAAAACAGACCCGTAGGATTCCCGAAGGGTTCGAGAACTGCCTTATACAGCTTTGATGTGTAGGTTGAGGAGTTTCGCTAAATGATATAGAACTGCGATGGTTGTTTCTGTCACTGAACAAACTGCATACTCAAACTGCGAAGAGCAAGAAAATGCAGTACGGACAGTTTTAGTATTTCATAACCAGCTGATGAAAGTCTTGCTGGACGCGTAACCTGCTGTCACGAGTTTCTCGCTTCTGGTTCAACACCTACACAGTTGCTACTGTGCATCTAGAATTACATATTACACGATTGTATTTGCTGGTTTTCAACGGCGAGATTTAAGATTTCTACTTATTGCAGTAATAATTTTGTAATAGTGACATCACGCAGACAAGGCGGTTTCTAATTTTTGTATAAATATGTTTGCTCACGGATGGGGCAGTTGGCACAGATTGGTGAAGGAACCGTTATACTAAAAAGGTTGTCTTGATAATCTCATGATGAGTGCACAGTAAGGGCGCTTGCACTTTCAGCCAGGCGTGAACACAAGCCGCCACTTCCGAGACATCGGCAAATCAAACGTTTCACGGGAATTTTCCTGCTAGAGGAGTCATTGCAGGTACGATGTCTAATAGCTGAAGTATCATAAATGTACATGTCTGTCAACTCTCCCGTTTTTTTTGTAATGCTTACGAAATAGGGCGTGTTTGACGATTTTAGAAAGGCTGCGTCATAATTTGGGGAAAAATATACGTTTTGTGGAAAAGTTTTGAAATTGTTGTAACATGGGGTGGCGCAATATTGCGCAAAATGCATGAAAAAAAATATTGGCGGTGCTTGCGCCGCCTATATGTGGCTCTGCAAGGGGGCGCATCTAAGCGGGGCATTTGCTTTGAACAAGCTTATTCATTGCAGTTCCTAAAACAAGCAAACTCGGCAGCAGTAATGTCGCTGAAAAAGTCCATATATATGGTCTAAAGACAATGTGTTGCATGCCAGCCTGTGTTGTTCGAAGTCTTATTGCAGCTTGTGTGTGCAGAGTCTGAAGTGCGCACGTATGCCATACCACAAATGGTGTTCTCAGAGCAAAGTTCAATGCGTGCAATCCTCTACCCCCCCCCCCCCCCCCCCCCACCTCCTTCCGTCCCAGGATCATTACGAATTTTAGAGCTCACAGATTGGCAGGTAAGAATACAGAACCTTCAAGCACGCGTGTTTCTTTCTACTAGCAACTGTGATTGCTTTGTCATGCGTACATTTTATGCATATTGTTACGTGTGGAAAGACACACACGAAAGAGGCTATTTACAATATATTTACACTGGAACCTGAACCGCCAGGCCGACACCTTGCTCTCGCCAAAAGCCCAGACACACATCATCGTCTTTCTCGCGGCGGCTCGTCTCTTGAGCATCTCTAGAGTATATCGCCTCCCCGGCGGCAAAAGCGCCGTCACGGTGCTGTTAAATATCCAAGGCGCTTGGAGAGGTGTAGGGTTTGAGTCGGGCGACGTGGACAATATCACTGGTTGTCACAGCGGAGGACGTAGTGGGCGTGGCTAGAAAAATTTCATAGGTGACATCGGTCACTTGGCATAGCACGCGATACGGGCCAGTGTACCAGGAGAGCAGTTTTTCACAAAGGCCAACTTTACGCGATGGTGACCAAAGCAACACGAGGGTACCGGGCGCAAAATGCACATCATGGTGACGGAGGTCGTAGCGTTGCTTCTGTTTGTCTTGAGACACTTGCAGACGAGCACGCGCCAGTTGGCGAGCATAGTCAGCACGGGCGATTGCATCACGGGCATAATCGCTAGTTGAAGCTGTGGTGGACGGAAGCACAGTATCTAGTGGTAGCGTCGGTTCATGGCGGGTAGCATAGGGTCGAAAGGTACGGGAATAAGCGTCGGCGTACGTCCGAGCAGGTGGTGGCCATCGGTTGCGGCAAGTGACAAGCGACGTGGCCGATGTGACAGCAGTGGAAGCAGATCAGGTTGTCATCAGGGGTACGCCATTCGGACGTGTTGCGGTATGGAGCAGAAAACGACGGCCGGGGACGAGGAGGGCCGCTAGAGAACTGGTGAACGCTGGGTTGAGTCATTGAACACACGGAGTTCAGACCCTTCTTCTCAAAATCCTGTCTGACGACGGCCTGAATCATGGTAATCGTGGTTGCAGGCGGATCGGGAGGCGTCGCGGAGAAGGCTGGCGAACAGGTGGCCTCTCGCTCGCGGCGAACAATACGGGTTACGTCGTCACAGGTGGTCGTCTGACGCAGTCGACCCTCACATGTCGACGTAGCAGCAGTGTTTGGTAGCCGCGTGATGTGGTGTGTGATACGGTGGCTCTTAGCCTGTTCAAGGCGACGACATTCTTTCATAATGGCGTCGATAGTCGACACGTTGCCGAAAACAAGCAAATGGAAAGCGTCGTCGGCAATGCCCTTTAGCACATGTGCCACTTTATCTGCTTCAGACATAGTGTCGTCAGCTTTGCGGCATAAAGCCAAAACGTCGAGGATGCATGAAACGTAGGGTCTCGTGTCTCTTGCGTCTCGTGTCTGAACACGAGACGCAAGAGCCTTTCTCGCGGCAACCTTGCGCCCAATGGGGTCGCCGAACAGTTCCCGTAGCTTTTCTTTGAAACTGTCCCAACTGGTTAACTCATCTTCATGCGTTTGGTGCCACACGCGTGGGGTGCGCCAAGGTAAAAGATGACATTGGCGAGCATAATCGTTGGGTCCCACCTGTTATTAGCACTGGCGTATTCATATAGCTTGATCCATTCGTCAACGTCCTGTCCCTCCAGGCCAGAGAACACACCAGGATCGCGATGTTGAGCAACCGGGACGATCGGAGCAGGCGGACGAGCCGAAGCCGTTGCAGATGCGGTCTCGTCACCGGGAGGCATGGTGACAAGCTCGATGTATCGACCACTTCGTAGTTCCGTGGCGAGGACGGGGATCGCAATCCTCCACCAGAATGTTACGTGTGGAAAGACACACACGAAAGAGGCTATTTACAATATATTTACACTGGAACCAAAACCGCCAGGTTGACACCTTGCTCGCGCCAAAAGCTTGCTTGCTTGCTTGCCTTCAAAAGTGGCTCGTACCCACTATAGGGGATTGCCCAAGAATCGGGTGATTGAAGGAAAACAATTATCCGAGTCTAATAAGGATCACTTGTGAAGATTTTTGAATGACGCAAGGAATTTATACATATAAAATTTAAGAATATAGCAAGGAAATCGTCCTGATTCAATCATGTACCCCACAACAGCAGCACCAACATCCTTATGACAATGTCCGAGAGAAGAGGCACCAAAAGATAGAATATTAGGTATCGTAATATTTAATCCAGCACTGTTAAATTTTGCTTCTAAAACATGTTTTCTTAATGAGGAAAAACGGCGGCATGACAGGAAGAAGTGTTCTATTGTTTCGTCTTCACCACAGTATGAGCACAAGGAGGAGGGCGCCAGACCACATCGATGTAGATAAAAGTTTAATGTAGGAATGCGACATCTGAATTTGGTAAAGAGGACTTCAAGTTTTCTATTATTGCAGAATTTTCTGTTCCAAGGAAATAGGAGGTGTCAATAATCAGTTAGATTTGTTAATGGCAGGTTCCAGGAGTATTGCATGACTGCCCGTCTCCTGAACCTAGAACACCCTTTCAAAGAACAATAAAATTTTCGGTCAGTCAGAAACTCGCTAAAATATTTTGTTATGTATTTTGGGAAATCAAGGTTAACTAATCGATTCAATAAAATTGCGTGTTCTACACTATCGTAAGCTTTTGATATATCTAAAGTTACTAGAGCTGCAATTTGTCTCTGGCGACGTGCTAGTTTTATACGGCTTTCCAGGTCCCCATGATACAGGAAGCTGATACAGGAAGAATCGGAAGGATTGGACCACTAAGGCACTAAGGGCAGCTCTCGCTAAGCTGTCAGCTAATTCATTGATAACTAATCCTTTGTGACCAGGCACCCATACCAATCTAATTAGTTTTAAGTTAGAAGGAATAAGACTTTGGAATGTGCGCGAAACTTGGGAGCCACTATTTGCAGTGAGAGCTGAACATAATGACAAAGAATCTGTTACCATTACAACTTCCAAAATTGATGAGTGCACTTTTCGTAGAGCCAATGTAACCGCCAGAACCTCAGCTAGAAATACTGGCATATAGTCTGGAAGTCTTAAGGAGAACGACCAGTCGAAAGCGGTAGAGGAAATTACAATTTCAGATTTTTCTTCTGATCGCGAGGCATCTGTCGCCATGACGACTGTTATTTTTAACTCCAATAAGTGATTTTCTAATAGCCCATTTATTATATTGTAAGAAAGGATTTTTGCGTTGTTTGGATATATCGTCGAAAATAATATGGAGATTCTCTCTCTCACTGCAAATTGGAGGGATCTCACATAATCGTACATCTAAGGGACCAACAAGTGCCTGCACGAAAACGACCTGAGGAGTCTGGAACCGGGGCCAGGAAGATTGAAAAAATATTGCAGGCTGGGAAATGAAAATAATTTGTAATTTTATAGGGAATTCATACATCTTTAAGAATGTTTGGACCGTTAATACCGAAATCTGCACAAAAGAGAAGGTAAATGTGTTTCTAGGTATAATACATTGTTGGCAACGAACTTTGGCAATCCAAGGCACAGGCGTAAAGCTTCCCGTTCCAGAAGAACAAGGGGATGTAATTTGTATGCCGGCGCACCTGAATATAGAACACATTCGAATTCCAAAATTGGCCGTATGTACATTTTATAAATCATCACAAGAGAGTCTATCCGCATTCCTGATCGACTGTTGTGAATCCTTCTTAGTATTCCAAGCGCTCGCACCCCTTTTTTATTTATGTATTCAATGTGCGTGCGCCGATTTAGCCGGTCATCGTATATTATGCAAATGTATTTTAGCGAGTCTACCTGAGGTATGTTCTGTAGGCGGTAGTTTATATGTATTGGATCTATTAAAGGAAAAGCTATTATTGCACATTTACTGACATTTAGGGAGAAGAGAATATTCAATAACTAGTTTTCTATGGCGCACAGGTATGTTTGTAATCGATTATATAAAGAATGGATGTAAATGTCAGATGCAAAAAAAGCAATATCATATTCGTAGACATATGTGTATATGTCATTATGGCAAGGTATAGAGCTTAGTAATATGTTAAATAATAACGGGGACATGACAGCTCCTTGTGGAACTCCATGAGATTGTCGACGTCTATTTGAAGAACATCCTTTCAAAGAACAATAAAATTTTCGGTCAGTCAGAAACTCGCTAAACTATTTTGTTATGTATTTTGGGAAATCAAGGTTAATTAATCGATTCAATAAAATTGTGTGTTCTACACTATCGTAAGCTTTTGTTATATCTAAAGTTACTAGAGCTGCAATTTGTCTCTGGCGACGTGCTAGTTTTATACGGCTTTCCAGGTCCCCATGAGCGTGCCAAATGGAACAGCCAGATCTAAGGCCAATTTGGAAAGGGCTGAGCGCTTCTTTGTCCTCTACTAATTTTATAAGACGAAAATTTAGAATTCTTTCTATTAATTTCACTAAATTGGAGGTTAGAGCAATTGGTCGAATATTATCAAGCGTGTATCCGTCACAATTATTTTTAAGAATCGGAATAATCTTAGCGAGTTTCCAACTGGAAGGTATCCGCGAAAATTGAATAGAATAATTCACTACGTCTAAAAGATCATCTGGGGACTCCTTGAATAAAATTTTTATCATTTTTGAGGTTATTCCGTCAACACCAGGGGCGGCATGTGGCATACTTTCCACTGCTGTGACCAGTTCTAACATAGTGATCTCCGTAAAATCATCGGACTGTATGCGTAACTTGGAAGATGGCGATAACAAGGACGTGAACCGGATTTCTAAACCCTTTGAAATTTCTTCTACCATTTGCGTCATTTCTTCACTAGTGAAGACCATCGATTCAATGTTACTCGGACGCGGAAGAATCTTTCTGCCACGAAGAAAAGTGAAAAGCGCTCGCTTGTTTTTAGATTTAGATAGATATTCGAAATGTTTGCAATCATAGTCGTATTTTGCTTTAGAAACTGTATGTTTAAATATAGTTCTGTAGAATTTATAATCACTCCAATTTTTTGGACACTGGTTATATAACAATTTTTTCCAGGCTGCTTTCCTTTTATAATCGCGTGAACAGTCGGTATTCCACCAAGGGTTGTAGGAGTAACCATTATTACTTCGAATTCTGAAGTCCGACTGCTCGCTAGATTTTTCAAGGGCTGAACAAATAATCTTCGTCTTTTCTTCATTGGACGCCTCAGAAAGTGACGAAATCACCGATCGCAAGGACTGCTTAAAGGTATTGTAGTTTAAAAACATTCGAGCTTGTTCATCCATTGTTGTAGTAGAACGGACTATTTGAAAGACCAGCGGGATGTGATCACTATTAGAGGCGCAATCAACAGTCAACCACGAAGACACAGAGAGACTATCGCTAGAGAATGTGAGATCAATTGCAGACTGATTTTGGCCACGCACGAATGTAGTTGCCCCAGAATTTACACAAGAAAGGTTATTATCTAATGACCAATTCCACAAGCGTTTACCGCATGAATCTGTCTTTAAACCCCATGAAACATGATGTGAATTGAAATCCCCAGTAAGTAAAACATCCCGCCCACAGCTAGCTAGAACACTGTCAAGAGAGCGAGTGTCCCGCACACCGGAAGGAAAATAAGTATTTACAATATAAAGAGGGAAACATCCTGGTAGAGTCAGTTCTATAGCCAGAATTTCGCGCTTAGAATCCATCAATTCGAATATAAATTTGGCTTTATGACATATTTTAGTCTAAATAAATATAATTAGTCCACCAGCTCTTGTAGGGCGGTCTAGTCTAAAAGATCTGTAAAATTTTAAATGGAAATTTTTCTCCGTTGTCAACCAAGTTTCCTGTAATACTATTATATCTGGAATAAGTTGGTTTGTAACAGAAAACAAATCTACAGAAGCTGATAATAGTGATCGGCAGTTCCACTGAAGAACCTTTAACAATCCTATGATGAAGAAGTTGCTGCTGTCGAAGGGGACTTCTTTGATGCACTATCCTCCAAAGTAAACTTCGACTGACATTTCTTTGACTTCGAATGGGGAAGTGAGGAAGAATCCTCACTGATTGTGGACATCGCTCTTTTTTGAGCACGAGCATTATGTTCTGCGTCTTTCATTTCGCAATCTTGAATGGTCTGGTTGGCGGAAGCAGAATGAGCGGGAGGGGAACTATTGCAGGCTGTGCCTTCTCCCGAGACAGTTGTCTCCCTCTTTCGATCGACAGATTGCTGCCCCGAATTTATAAGTTGATTTGCTACCGAGCATAAACCAGAAGCTTGCATTAACGTATTCATTTGCGAGGAAATAGCCTGTGCGATGCTTTCACCAAGATTTACCAACAACTGATCCATTGCCTTAGCCACGTCCTTTTGAACAGCATTTTCTATGGTTGCAGTGAGAGATGAGTCAAGTATTGTATTTTGTTTAGCTGTAACTCCTGCATAGCCAAATGTTCTTTCATTTACAATATTTGCAGCCTCTCTTCTGGAGCAACGTCTTTTATCCATAACTTCGAGGATCTGCACTTCTTGGGCCCACACAGAACAGTTAGAGTAATCGGCCGGATGGTTTCCTTCACAAAGGCAGCATCTCTCGTTTTCGGAAGTGCAATCACTGGGAGCGTGACTTTCCCCACATGTGCAGCAACGTTGGCTTGATTTGCATGCACCGATACTATGGCCAAATCGCCAGCAAACGCGACATTGAAGCGGACGCGGTGCAAGTGGATCTACTCTGAATATAAGGGGCTATATTTTGATCTCTGATGGGCAGGAAGTGCCAGCAAAAGTGGCTATCACTGATTCTGTTGGTACTCTGGTATTGTCCAACACTCGATTGCATCGATATACGGCAATCACTCCAGCTGCAGATAACTTTTCTAATGTTTCTGTCTGGGTAAGACTTGAGTTGACACCTCGTACTACTCCCTTGGTGCACGCGAGGTGAGTAGGGATAAATGCACTCACCGGAATGGCAGCGAAAGATGTGCTCTTGAGTAAGTCCGCAACACATGTCTGGTCTGGCGACCTACAAAGAATGCCTCCCCGGCCGAACTGCCTTACGTCCTAGATGGTCTGGTACAATGGAGTAGCAGCATGAAGAGCCTCCTGGGTAGCCTGAGTATTGTTCAGTTTAATGAAGTCTCCACTCGCCGGAACGATTGCCACGGGGATGCTAGTTACACCGCTGCGTGGAAAGAAATCCAAAGGTATCTCATGATTAGGAAGAGAAGCTGTCCAAGGGGAAAAACCCCTCCCGGGGGAGTTCTTGGACATCAGCTTAAGCTGGAGCAGGTAATACTACGGAGAAAATACGTTAAAATGAACAAGAAAAGGGATAAGATCACCCGATACTCAGACAAACCACCAGAGATCGAACGCAGGCACGACCTGCGTTCCAGGACACACTTCATCGGCTTTCTCGCGGCGGCTCTTCTCTTGAGCATCTCTAGATTCTAGACACCGTAATAATATGCCTGAGCGGCACACTGGGCACGAAGGTCAAGACAATGTTATTGGACTTAACAGCACACAGTTAGACAAGGACGAGCGTTCCCACGACAATTTTTGCGCTCGATTGACCATGCTAACAACCTCAAATGCCTGGCGTAGTGGGTTCTAGAGAGCACTTTACAACTTCTTTGCGAGTGCCCTTAAAGGAATGACTGCGCCAGCGTGCCGAAGCAAGCCGGTACAGAAGCGAAAACCTGAACTGGACCATTGTTTTAAAGTGAACCCAAAGCGAGATAACATTTTTTACGCTTCCTTGGTACGAAATCCGTACAGGAATTCTATGGAGGAACCATTCTACCCTGGCTTGACCACATGTCGTACATAAAAGAGGTTTACTGTTTTGTTACGCAAAACACAACTACACAAATTGCCAATATTTTGTCGGTGGAAATATTGTGCTATATACAAAACATCTCGCCTCTTTTCCAACTATGCTCTACAGCGCTACTCGGAATGACACTAGTGATTTAGGCAGTTGTGTTTTCTGCGAACATTGCTGAAGATGGGTGAACTTGAAAAAAATAGGAATGTCTGGCATCTGGATTGGCTAAAATTATTTATTACGAAAAATTCTATCGTAAGAAGTTCTTTGAATAAGGGCCCAGTTTTTTAGTAACAGTTATTGAAAATCCCAAAAAACAATATTATCATGTTTACTACTACTCAACTCAGCCATAAACGATCACATCATAATTCTGATATCTGATATCATAAATTGATATAATATTCAAAGATATGAAATATCTCATTATCTTAAGAGTAGGGTTTTTTGCAAAATACTCGTAAAGATTGTAACGAATTGGCACAAGCGGTAAATTCATATATGAAATTCATCCAGATGGTCTAATTGATTCAGTTTAGCGAACAGCGATTTCGGTTTTTGGTGCATAGTAACACCTTCGTAAACTTTGTGCTTCCAGTTTTTTTATGTAGCCCAACTTTCGGCAATTTTAATGAAATATTCTTATTCATGGAGAAAAAAATTGCTTCCAACAAATCGCTTCGAAATAGAATGCGTTTCCACCTATAAGTTAACTTTCGCTGTCGAGTGCAAACAAATTCCCTGAAATTGGCCGAGCGTGTCCTCATAAAATCATTTCTGGTACCGTATTCTTTAACGGTTTGCTATGGAACCGGTTCAATTTCACGAACGTCCATTGGCTGGCGCTTGGCTTTAGTCACGACTGCTGGGCGTGACCACAACATTTGTTGTCGCATAGGTTGTCAGCCACCTGGAAAGAGAACCCGTCGTCTGCAACGAGCGGAACGACGGAGAAGTGGTTCGCTCGAGGGTCACATGCGCTCGCGAGCGTGGTGTCGAGGGTTGCTAAGGCAACCGTTGCCACCAGCTAGTCTCGTGCTGTTCGAAGTGAGCAGATAGAGCAGGCAATGGCGGCTTCCTTGGTTGGTTGTGTTAAAGCTGGCGAGCGCCGCCCAAAGACACCGACGTGACGAGGGGCAACGAAGTGGCGCGTTCGACCTGGGCGAGGAAGCGTTTCGTAGCCACTTTAGGCTCTCCATAGACACATTGCGATGGCTTGGCGAGGAGCTAGAAAAATCCATTGGACCACAAAGATTTAGTGGCGTTGACGCTGTGAAGAAAGTGCTGTGCGCGCTGCGTTATTTTTTTTTTTTTTGTCACTGCGAGTTTTCAGTAGTATGATCGAGGTGAAGAGACGAGTGGGCTGTCGCAAACGACAGTCAGTCACATCATTGCAGCCATCGCCAAGTCGCAAAGCCATTTCCGTTGCAGGTGAACTTTAAAAAGGATGGGTGATATTCCCTTCCACGGCGCAAGAGAAAGCCGCAGTCATGAAAGGCTTTCTAGACCGCGCCAAGATTGACGAAGTTGCGGCATGTGTGGACGGCACTCTTATAGCGATCGTCCACCTTAAGAAGCTCAGCCCGGGTTAACCAGAACCCCATTACAGCAGCAAAGTTGGTCTACACCTCGTCGCTACGTTATACTCTTTCTCCGTGTGACGTAACAGCCACAGCGCACCAGGGCCCGAGTTCACAAAAACTTCTTACGCAGAACTTTTCGCAAGAAAGAATTTTAGCCAATCCGCATGTTAGACATATCATTAGCGAAGGAGGCCAGCCAATGGCAAAAGGAACTTACGTAAGAAAAGCTTTGTGAATATGGCCCCAGTTCTAAAGGAAACGGTTATTACAATCGGCCTCTGGCTGATATAGCCTCAAACTATTCTAGGGTGCTATAATGTGAAAGCTATTAAAACTGTTTTTATTCCAATCTCCTGACGTCAAATTTACGTAACCACTGACGCAAGCATCGGGCGGTGACTCGCAGCGTTGTCTGAACAACCCAGCCAAACACTCTCCTCGTTTAGAGGAGGTCACCTTTGTTCGCTTTCAAAACGAATAACATTGCCGGCACTGAGAGGTGTTTGCTATCTAATTGGCTGACAAGAGGCAAGGAGAACGCTCTAGTGAAGAGGGTTTCGATGGAGCCCAGCCAGCACAGTGAAAATAGATAACCGCATGAAGAGGGTGGTGACGGCTTCTCCGATTTGTCCGCTTCGCCTTACTTGCGGTGGTTGGTCGAAAATCGCGGCGGCATGTAACGGAAGGACAATAATTCCATTAAAATGGATCCTCAGCAAGGAAGAGTTTGCAGAGTGATGTCGTATACGTGCCGAAAGGGCTCGATAACCTTTTACTGCCATGCAAAAAAAAAGTTTATCATGCGCCAATCAATACATGCTCACCCGAAGGTGCGAGTCGCGAGGGCCTGAGCGGTCGGCGGGCAGCCATCTTCTATTCCTTCCGGAACGGGGCAGTCTCTGGCTATTCAGAAAAATATACAGTTTTGTTCGGCATAATACTGCTTTTTTTTCGCGTACACGTCCCTTTGAAGAGCTGAGTTTTCGCGGTTTTGTGAAGTCGCGTGACAGACAGGCGAAGTGGGCGCAGCCCGAAAACATTGGACCAATAGCAGAGGACTAATGGTGAGAAGGCGCCGAATCAGGAATAATTATTTTTTTGTGCGGTGTAATTATGCACAATCAGTGTGTGCACGTTATATCAGATGGGTAGCTATCGCGGTTTTCGTGACGTCGGGTGACAGACAGGCGAAGTTGGTAGTGGCCCGAAAATGTTTTGACCAATCGTGGTGGGCTGAGCGAAGAATTGGAAGAGAAAAGTTTGGAATAGCTTCACTTTATAGCGCCCCTAATGCGTTTCTATTCCACTTATGCCAATAGCCAACTCCGATTGGTCAAACATTTTTGGGCCACGCCCACTTCTCCTGTCTGTCAAGCGACGTCGAAAACAGCGAATACTGTGTTTCTGATACGACGTGTACTTTGAAAAAAGTGACCGCCAATAAGGAGGAAAGCGTTTGAATGGGCTGTTAAAACAAAGTGCAGGGTCACCGCCCGCTGCTTGCGTAAGCTGGTACGTAAATACGTCACCAGGAGACTGGAATAAAATCAGCAGGGAATGGTTTTACGTTATACGGCCTATTGTCGGCGCACTGTGTTGAAGTACACGCCGAGTCTGCAAACGTTAGAGCTTTGCAAAGCTTATGCTTTGAAGAATGGCGCCGAAAAGTTCCCTCTACGCTTCTTCAGTCACTGCGAGGTCTGCCACACAACGTGGACTTAATTCCTAGTGACAACCACCTACTGCCCATTTTGACTATTAGACTGGTGTCCCCCCCCCCGTCAGACAGCTGACGTTTCTGTTTAAGTTTTTATACTATGGGACCGTGTCGCCGTTATCTCTGAAAAAATTCGCGCAGGAACCCCTCTGGGAGTTGTATAAGTGTGCGTAAGCATTGTGGCACTTGCTCATCTTCAGACAGCCCGGTATCACTATCAGTGTAATTACATATGCTCCGGCCAGTACAAAAAACGTCGCTGCGGCGACACGAAGTGGTACGGACGGCGGCGCAAGGTTCATTGATAACGCAAGCAGAGTACTGCAGGTGGTGGGGCAAGGTGCGCTGATGACCTTCCGATCACCATAAGCCGTTACCGCTCTTTAGCGCCTTGTCCATCCATGCCGAACTATTATGAACCATGATCAAAATACTCCGGCGGCATCACGGACTCATCAAACATACTCTGATGTGGCCGCGCGGACCGTATCTTGAAAGCGATGTGCAAAGCCGACAGTGAGTGCTGAATTCTGATAGCTCAGCACGCTCTGTTTTCGCCGTTTCGCGTTGAAGAGAGACGCGCCGGCCCATATCTTGAAAGAAATATGCGAAAGGGGCAGCCAGGCTGTGCTGAGATCTTCGTCAGCGCTGTGTTCTTGCCGCTTAATTCGCGTTGAGGCGATAGGCAGCACGAAGGTAAATTGCTCGCTGCTGCGGGCTCTATCTTGAAAGCGATCGTCTTACGGGGCGGACGAATGGACAGACTGACTCACGGACAGTTTTCTCGTTGGGTAAGCATAGAAATGATTACGCATTAACGAATACTTGGGCAAGAGCATGTATACTTATTTATGGCTCTGAAATCTCCGCGAGCTGCCTCGCTTCCCCTATAGATAACGTCTCCCCTTTGTCGAACAGAAACTGTGACAGCGGTTTCAGCAGGACAAGTATCATAATGGGTGATATTACCTTGAGTTAGGCCACCCTGTGGTCCGCGGGCACCATTGATCGTTATTTATAACTGCAAATCTTAGCCACCTAAATTTCGAATGGAAGGTTTTGAATGAAGCACGTGCCTGCGCACGTCTCTAAAATAAGTGTTTTATATTACTCCGTGCAGGTGCCTGCGCGCTGTCATCTTTCTTCGCACTGGCTGGGTGGCGTTCAGCAGGATTCCTATTCATCGCTATACTGGAGACTTTCCAGGTCAACAGAACTGAAGGCTCGTGGCCGATAGTGCTGATGACTGCGCTAGGTTACCTCGCAGGTGAGAAGGAACGTCTTCGCTATTGTCTCCGTAACAGTCAGCTAAAGAACATGGTAAATGCGTTGTAAGCACTAGTGCAGCCTGGAACATTACGTTGCTTTGCCCAATTACGAGGAATTAAACTGCCATATCTTGTATTCTAGATTGCATGCGCGTGTTTGGCTTGTTCGATAAAAAGAAATTAACAAAATGTAGCTGCGACCTTTTATTAAAGAAGTGATGACGTAAGGTGTGACTGCCAGTTATAAAATATTCGACAGCTTTTCCCAGGGTTTGCATTTCTCGTTTCCAACTATGCTGAGCTCTCGTGCAAGTGACCTGCTGTCCCGTGAGCTACGTTGTGCTTAGTTATTTTAATGTAAAGATTTACGAGTGGAAGGCATATTGAAGCGATCTATCTTTTTCGCCAATGTGATTGGTTTTCATCGTTGGAGCCATGACAAGAAAAAAGGAAGGAAGGCAGGAGAAATAGACGGAAAGGCAGGGAGGTTAGCTAGTTCTCAGAATGGCTGGCTACCCTGTGCTGGGGGAAGGGATCAAGGGGAATAAAATATATTATACTCGCGGACAACATTATGTGGCAATGAAGGGAAAGCTACGGAGGCAAAACTCGCACAAGTGAGAGCGCTTCTGAAAAGAGTCCCGCGTATTAATCCAGGTTGGTTTAGGCTGGGGAAGAGAAAACATAAACTGCTTACTAGCAACAGTTAAATAAGGCAGAACACACCACTGAGTGTAAAAGTTCACTTATTCTGGGGCTTTTCTTATGCGCGTCTGGGCAAACGCGAAACCGTCGCACGTGGAAGCTGCGACGATTCAGCGTCTGTTCCGAGCAACCAAAAGCACTGTCAAACGCTGCCGGACTACTTGGCGCGGTAACACATGTGCAGCATCCACGCGCCCGTTGCTTCCCCTTCATTGCCACAGAAAGCTGTCCTCGAGTATAGAACAGAGATGTAAAAAAATGTCAAGAAGAACAAAAAAGGTGAATACGGCACTGCTTAAAATTTGTCTATGAGACCACTTCTCCACAAGAAGCGCAACAACGCTTTCAAAGTCTAATGTGCTAGGGACGGTCTCGCCCAGTGTCCCAGGACCCTTTCCTCTGACAAAGGGCTTTTATCAAATCGATCTAACACTATTGAAAGTTCTTTCCTGGGTGCACTGAAGCGGGTACACTCACAGAGAAGGTGCGCGATTGTTTCCTCGCAGCTGCAGTTGTCGCATGTAAGGCTGTTGGCCATTCCGATCCGAAATGAGTAGGCATTTGGGAAGGCCATGCCAAGCCACAAGCAGCACAGAAGCGTCTCCTCAGCTCTAGATATTCCCGACGGAAGACGGAGCTACAGATTCGGATCCAAGAGAGAGATGAATGAGATGGGAAAGGCAGGGAGGTTAACCGGAAGTTAGATATCAAGTTTGCTACCCTGCACTGGGGAAGGGGTATGGGGAGACAGAGAAATAAAGAAAAATGCACACACAAAGAAAGAGAGGGAGATCAGAAAACACACACACACAAAAGGAACTCAGGTGTGTCACAGTCGTCAAGCAGGTCGCGTGTCCAGAGGAACTTCAGCAGCGCCCCCATCGCCTTCTGGCGCGAAGACCGCGTCAGCCGGCATTCTAAGATCGTCTGCTCAGAAAGCGGCCGGTCGTCGAGGCGCGCCAGCGTCATCACGAGCGACTGTCTCTGGGAGCTGTAGCGGAGACAATGACACAAGATATGTTCGATCGTTTCCTCACTGTCGCAACTATCACAGGCAACACTGTCAGCCATTCCGATGCGGCAAGCAAAAACATTCATGAAAGATACTCCAAGCCACAGTCAGCAGAAAGCAGTTGTCTCGATTTGGGAAAGTCCAGATGGAATACGCAGTCCATGGGATGGGTCCAAGCGGTGCAGTCAAGTATACCGGAAACCTGGCCTGTTCGATATGGATCGAGTGGCATCACGCGCGAGTATACGAAGCTTTGTTGCTGCATCGGTTTTTGAAAGTGGGATGGGTTCTTTCCCAGCATTTTCGTGAGCCCCCCTAGCAGCTTCATCGAACTGTTCGTTGCCCATGATGCCGCAGTGGCCTGGAGGATCATCGACATGGTAAGGCGGAGGCCGGTAGAGGATTCTTGCGTGCAGGTATAAAGGGATTCGGAAGTGAAGGTAAATGTATCAGAGGAGATTGAGGAAACGCAACAGCGGCAGCAAGGACTGAAAGAAGGCATGAATTCTTCCTCTTAAAAAACACAACCACGAATCTAGTGCCTGTGATCTTCACGCATCCAACCGTTAAAGAATAATGGTGGCAAATCTGTTCAGTAAGAATTCGCATGTGTCAACAACGCATGAATCTCACAAGTTGTGACCACCAGTGAGTACACAGCATGTTTAAGATAACGTCTAGAAAATTAAGGACAAAGGTTCGTTGATTTCTTCACAGTGCGCGATCCGCTAATGCTACAATGACGCTTGTGCACGTGTAATCTTTGAGGTTGCTGCCATCGCAGGGAATGGTTCGTCTAGCGTCAGCACTTAGTCTTTAAGCTTGAATCAGACAGAACTAATTTATCTTAACAACCGCAATAATTCTGGGGAAATCTAATTGGTGTCTCATTCTTCTTGGTCATGCACAGGGATGTACCTTCGTTTTATTTACCTACATATTTGTGTTCCTTTCTTAATGAAGAATTCAGTCGTCAGTGAGCGCTGGTGTCTGTTCCCCTTCCTTTACTTCGTATTTCGCACTCTTTCCCTGTCGAATACAAAATACAACTTGGCTAAAGCAGTAGCCAGCCACTTCAATGAACATGGTCATATATTCTTTAAAGGAAGACTCTATTCACTACAAACAAATTTTCGTTCACCTCGCGAGAGAAAATATACGGAATCATACCTCATACACAGGTTTAAATGCCTACACCCGACGGGAATCAATTTGGCACGTGGTAACTTATAATCGCTAATAGCTGTAACACAAACATGAAAGTATCATATCATTAACAAAGGTACAAAACACGTTATGCCACCAGCTAATGCTCCATTCTTAAGGTCACCTATTCCTCCCTTTCCAATTCTTCCCTGCCTCTCCCCTACCACTTTATTAAATATTCTCTTCTGCGCTTTTACACATCTATCAACCTTACGAGCACTTTTCCATCTACACCTGCCTCCTCCGGCTTCTGCTTTCACCCTCCTATTTATCATTCGGACTTTTATTGCGATAGCAATTATATGGACACTCCAAAGCAGATTTCTGCCGTCGGCGTCGCCGTCGCCGTTGCCGTGAGGTTCCGTATGACGTCAATGGAGATGAAATCGTCGCCGCGCGCCGCCGAATGCTGTATGTGCGAGTGAAAGGGCACGAGGGACGCGCTGGTTCACGAGGAGTGAACCCACGGCGGAGAACAAACGCGCGTTCTGCGCCGTGCTTCCTTAAGGGCGCGTTCACATTTGAGACATTCGGCGTCTGGAGCGGCTCGGAATTCAGTACGGCGGCGGCGAGATCCGCCGGAATAGCCCGTTCCGCGCCGATCGCTCCTGGACCGATTTTATTGCGATAGCAATTATATGGACACTCAAAAGCAGATTTCTGCCGTCGGCGTCGCCGTCGCCGTCGCCGTGAGGTTCCGTATGACGTCAATGGAGATGAAATCGTGACCGCGCGCTGCCGAATGCTGTATGTGCGAGTGAAAGGGCGCGAAGGACGCGCTCTTTCACGGGGAGTGAACGCACGGCGGAGAACAAACGCGCGTTCTGCGCCGTGCTTCCTTAAGGGCTGCAGAAGTAGGCGTCTCTTTCCTCCTTTACAATCACCATATATGTAGAGCAAACGCGCCTTCTTCCGATGCGCGAGACGCCGTGGGGGAGGGGGGGAAGGGGGAGGGAAGGGAGGCGACGTTTAGCTGCGGCACCAAGTGCCTATTTATATCACAGGCTCCGGCAACAGTCACCAACGCCGCACGCATTTTGAGCGAACGCGGGCAAAACGCCGACGGCGTCGACAACAGTTCTGCGCGTTGCCGGTGCTGCTGCATGTCCAAGTTTATACAGCTGATAAAGCTAATATCATTACTCCGTATAGCTCTCTACAAATTTGCTATCGCAATTGATGCTTCACCTTTCAGGTGAAACTGCGACAACTTTTTTGCGGAGGCTGCCGCCGGATTGCCTCACCGCGGGCCAATCGGAGCGCGAGTCAGAAATTCGAAAGATGGCGGCCAAGTCCGACGCGCTCGCCATGTCGCAGTCTTCAAGGCTCGTCGCGACATCGGAAATGCTCATCGAATAGGTGCGTAACCACCCGATCGTTTTCGACAAGCACCACGTGAAGCAGAACGTGACCTGACAAAGTGGCGTGACCCAGCTTCTCGCGGTCTTGCAGGACGAACCCCCCGCCACCGCTGGCGTCGTTGCTTTGGCGACTGCTTCTACGCGCCGTGCATCGCCAGCAAGGTGTATGCCAGCAGGCTTAGCATCATCGTCGCTGCAAGGAGGGGTGAAGAGCCGCAAAATAAAAAATTGTCGCAGTTTCACCTGAAAGGCGAAGCATCAATTGCGATAGCAAATTTGAAGAGAGCTATACGGAGTAATGATAGCAGCGTTATCAGCTGTATAAACTTGGACATGCAGCAGCACCGGCAACACGCAGAACTGTTGTCGACGCCGCCGGCGTTTTGCCCGCGTTCGCTCAAAATGCGTGCGGCGTTGGTGACTGTTGCCGGAGCCTCTGATATAAATAGGCACTTGGTGCCGCAGCTAAATGTCGCCTCCCTTCCCTGCCCCTCCCCCCCCCTCCCCCACAGCCTTTCGCGGGTCGGAAGAAGGTACGTTTACTCTACATATATGGTGATTGTAGAGGAGGAAAGAGACGCCTACTTCTGCAGCCCTTAAGGGAGCACAGCACAGAACGCGCGTTTGTTCTCCGCCGTGCGTTCACTCCCCGTGAAAGCGCGCGTCCGTCGCGCTCTTTCACTCGCACATACAGCGTTCGGCGGCGACGATTTCAATTGGCGCTGAGCCGTGCTCCCTCAAGGGCTGCAGAAGATAGCGCCAACCTTTCCCTTTCCCTCAAGAACCACTTATATCGATTTCATCTCCATTGACGTCATACGGAACCTCACGGCGACGGCGACGGCGACGCCGACGGCAGAAATCTGCTTTTGAGTGTCCATATAATTGCTATCGCAATAAAACATGCCAACTTTACACGAGAGGAGATAAGTGCGTAGTTTCGATAGGGTGTATAGAAAGGCGGAGTGGGTTCAGCGAACGCCTTGGCAAGCGCCCATAGGCTCAGGCGAGCTCACGGGCTGAGTAGCTGTCGTCTGCTCGACGCACCGTCTTTGTTGCGTCGTTCGCTTCGTTTCTGTCACGCTTTCTCCATTTCGTTGACTACATTTTGTTGACAAAATCACTGCTTGCATCACCGAGTATGAAAACTAGATGCAGCAGAGTGAAACGCCTGTCAAAGCTCCATGCTGCTGCGGGGTAGGGTCTGCGACGCCACAAGGCGTCTGGCCGACGTTCCGGCGGCGCGGTAGGCAAGCAGTATGAACGCCGCGAATTTCGGCGGCAGGAGAAATCCGTTCGCTGTAGACGCCGAATTCTCCAGTGTGAACGTGCCCGAAGGGCTGCAGAAGTAGGCGTCTCTTTCCTCCTTTACAATCACCATATATGTAGAGCAAACGCGCCTTCTTCCGACGCGCGAAAGGCCGGGGGGGGGGGGAGGGGGAGGAAAAGGGGGTGACGTTTAGCTGCGGCACCGAGTGCCTATTTATATCAGAGGCTCCGGCAACAGTCAGCAACGCCGCACGCATTTTGTGCGAACGCTGGCAAAACGCCGACAGCGTCGACATTAGTTCTGCGTGTTGCCGGTGCTGCTACATGTCAAAGTTTATACAGCTGATCAAGCTATTATCATTGCTCCGTATAGCTGTCGACAAATTTGCTATCGCAATTGATGCTTCGCCTTTCAGGTGAAACTGCGACCACTTTTTTTCTTCTTTTCTTCTTCTATCCTTCCCCCTCGTTTTTATGTATTTTTTTAGTTCTTTTAATGTTCCTCACTGACACATTCCAAAGTCCCGGACGCCACGATATCTTTTTCGGCGCATGCGCCACACAGCGTCGCGTGGCTTCTGTATACCGCCGTAACGACGCCTACGCTGAACTACTCAGGCTAACGTCCCTTAAAAAACCAGCTGCTGCCTTCCAACTACCCCGTTCATTGCCCCCAGACTGTATTGCCGTCCTAACACCTTCAAAATTACCCGACGCATTGCTGCTACGCTACTCAAGTCATTGCGACTCATGCCTTTCTGTTACTTGCGCACTGCTCGGCTCTTCTAAAAACACAAACGCACGCCACCTGCGACACCTCTGAAGGCTCCTTAGCCTCTGGCTCCCCCAACATCCTCCTATGTCCTTCGTCTTCTTTTTATTGCGATAGCAATTATATGGACACTCAAAAGCAGATTTCTGCCGTCGGCGTCGCCGTCGCCGTGAGGTTCCGTATGACGTCAATGGAGATGAAATCGACGCCGCGGTAAGTAAGTGGTTCTTGAGGGAAAGGGAAAGGTTGGCGCTATCTTCTGCAGCCCTTGAGGGAGCACGGCTCAGCGCCGCGCCGATCGCTGTATGTGCGAGTGAAAGGGTGCGAGGGGCGCGCGCTTTCACGGGGAGTGAACGCACGGCGGAGAACAAACGCGCGTTCTGCGCCGTGCTCGCTTAAGGGCTGCAGAAGTAGGCGTCTCTTTCCTCCTTTACAATCACCATATATGTAGAGCAAACGCGCCTTCTTCCGACGCGCGAGAGGCCGTGGGGGAGGGGGGGGGGAGGCGACGTTTAACTGTGGCACCAAGTGCCTATTTGTATCAGAGGCTCCGGCAACATTCACCAACGCCGCACGCATTCTGAGCGAACGCGGGCAAAACGCCGACGGCGTCGACAACAGTTCTGCGTGTTGCCGGTGCTGCTGCATGTCCAAGTTTATACAGCTGATAAAGCTAATATCATTACTCCGTATAGCTCTCTACAAATTTGCTATCGCAATTGATGCTTCGCCTTTCAGGTGAAACTGCGACAACTTTTTTAGGGGCGAAGCTCCTTAGGGTGTGGGTCTGTCCCTCCTCTGTAGTATGTAGTAGTAGTAGTAGTCATCGTCGTACTAGTAGGTAGCCACGTCTGGTTTTATAAAAAAAAATTCCGAAAGTTGTGTCCGTAGCGCGGAATCGAACCAGGGACCCCTCGCTTCCGAACGCGCGGCGCTAGCCACTACGCCACGAAGCGCTTTTTTTTTTCTTTCATGGTATTTATTACGAATACGTAAGATATTTCCATAGCAGCCAAAACAGTCAGCCGCGTCTACAAGCACAAAACAAACACTTCACAGTACAATTATTACGGTAAGAGTTCTCTAAAAGGGAGGCAAAAGGATACACTTCAACAACAACGGATACCAGTCTGGTTGGGAGTCTCTCTGATCATAAAAGTCTTTCAGCTGTGAAATCATCCGAATGAAATGTGACTTCGAAGATACAATTGGTTCTGCATTCCGATCTAGCATGCGAGTTTTCCATAAACTGTGCAACGCCATAAGCAGGAGCATATCAAAAGGCACATCGTCACATTGAGGTTGTATCAGATATCGTATTGTATAAGCATTTATATCAAAATCCTTTTTTAAAGTCCTTTGGAGAACGTCCCAAAACAATATGGCATCCTTGCAATCAATAAAACAGTGTTCTATGCCTATTCCTCCTCACACTAAAACATTCTTCTTCAAAGTGCACACTGAAACGTTACCTGTTAAAACCTGGTTAAATCGGAAAGGAATCTTTGTATCTTCGATAAACTGTCGTCTCTGTAATGTACCGGACTACGCCACGAAGCGCTCCTGGACACACGCACCACGATGACAATAAATACCCAACATTAACGAAAGACTGCGCGTTTCTAACGCGTTTGTGCTAGCGCGTTACGGCCCGTGTAAGAAGCTGGTGTAAGACGCTGTGGCCTCTCCACCTTACCCCCGTATTCATAAACGCTCCTCGACTTGAACTTGACTTGCCACCGCCTTGGGCAGCGCGTTCGAAACGCGTTGAAGGTGGTGGCAAGTCAAGTTCAAGTCGAGGAGCGTTTATGAATACGGGGGTTATACTCTCTCAGCAGTCATGTGATGGCGTCGGCAAACGCGGTGCACGTTCCGGCATGTGTAAACGGCTGCGTAAGACGCTGTGGCCTCTCCCCCTTACTATAGAGTACTGCACGTTTCTAACGCGTTTACAGGAACCGCTCTCCCTTCATTTCACGGACCATAAAACCGTCATAATGAAGGGACAACGCAAGCCATCCATCGTCTAAGAACAAATTAAAGTTGATTTTGTATATATACACACAGTGTTTCTCACGTCTTTACATGATGATCGACTGGGCGAATTACACGGAAGATTCACGGTTTACCGATGATTCCCTCCGGAGCTTCGCCCACTCATCATCATTCACCCCGTGGATATGCTGTGATTTTTTTCTCTTATTTTCTGCCGCTTTCCCATTGTCCCGCTTTTCTCCTCGTCTTATCAAAAACGTCTGGAGACGTCAAGCGACAACGCTCACTTTCTTTTCCGTCTCCCTTTACAGCAAGCCCCCACCGAAAACGACAGCACGTGACGACACTCTACTAACCTATTAAACCTAACCCGCCGAGGGTGACAAGACTGCCTTTGACGAAGATAGGTCCTCCTATCCAAACGTCAGCCAGCCTTTCTGAGGCACCTTATTCCTATTTATAACCTTTATACAAAGTCTATCTACCTTGTACCGCATCTATGGAACTGCTACATGGCGTACCACCTGTTGCAATATTATGTGACTGCAATGTAATATGTGCACTTATGGACGCTATATGGCGCGCATCTGACATCGCATGACTCCTCGCGTGCTAGGACGCGTGTATAGGGCATGTTTCTGCAGGAGCTACCAAGCGCTGTGTGGCGCAGTGGTAGAGTAGGTGACTCCCCGCAGTAGGCCTGGGTTCGATCCCGGCGGGAACTGGTTTTTTTTTTACACCGCGTGTCGAACACGCGCGGTGTCCGTGACTGCAGCAGGCGCCTCTGGCGTCGGCTCGGCATGTTTTGACCAGCCAAAACATGCCGCTTGGCCGTGACGTCACCGGGGATATAAAGCTCGGAGCCGCCGCGACGGCGGCACAACTCTCGTTGACTCTGTGGAGAGTACATGTACCCTTGGCATGGGACAACCAAAGAAGATCCGGACACCCCAAGAAGAAGCCGCTCATCTTGAAGCGCGTCGCGCGGCCAAGCGAGAATCTGTGCGTCGGTGGCGATCCAATTCGGAAAACCGTGCCTAGCAGCACTTAGCATTTCCTAGAAAACCTTAGTCAAGCCTAGTAAAACCTGGAAGAAAAGCTAGGTCGATCACCAGCTCCGTTGTTTACTCTAGCTTTGCACCACTAGTGCAAGTTACCCACGTTTTTTTTCTTCTCGTTCCTGGTGACAGCGGCGACTGACATCGGCAACAGCGGCGGCGGCGGACACCATCACCAACCAAAACGGCTATTGGGATCACCCCCTAATAGCTTACGCTCTAATAATAGAGGATACGTTCTATTGTTTACGGGCTATCACAGGTGTCACAGGCAGCACTGGCAGCCATTGCGATGTAGCGAGTAAATGCATTCGTAAACAACTACTTCAGGCCACAGTCGGCTGAGAACAGTTGTCTCGATTAGGGATAGTCCAAATGAAATGTGTAGTCTGATGGATGGGTCCAGGCGGTGCAGACGAGTATGCCGGAAACCTGGCGTGTTCCACAAAGATCATTTGACATCATGCGCGAGTATGCGACGCTTTGTTGCTGATGTCTCGACAACTGTAGACGGATCTGCAGGAGCTGTGATCTTCCCCCGAAAAGCCGTGATCAGTCAGTTTAAAACCTCTCAACGGACAACGTCGACTGCTGCGGAGCTTGCTGCGCTTCGCATGATTCGTGAAGATCTACCACGAAGATGGAGCATAATTACCGATTACATGGCAATCCTGCAATTTCTGCTATCTTCTCTACGTCGTCGACCACAAGCCAACTTTTGTTGGAAATAAGGCAGCTATATCACCAACTAGCAGAGAAAGGACATGACATCAGTTTTCAGGGGTTCCCAGGCCACCGCGGCATCATGGGCAACGAACATACCGAGGAAGCTGCTAGGAGGACTCACGAAGATGCCCTGAAGGAACCCATCCAGCTATCAAGAACCGATGCAATGCGAGGTAAGACACTAAGGCAATGAATCGGTAAGCTCTCTCAAGTAAAAAAAATGGCCTAATAAGGAAATGACAAAGCATGAAAGTGTCGAACTCAAGAGATCCGGTAGAATTCACTAAGCTGTCAAAACCGACAAACAAGAAAGAAGTCAAGGATATTCGAAATTGTAACATCGGAAAGATTGAGGAAGCCGTAAAAATGGCTGCAGCATGTAAGTGAGAATAAAACTTCGCATAGGACAAGGCAAGATGTATGCAGTGAAAAACAAGCAGCGTACTGTCATCAGGTATCATGATGAATTGTAAAAGCAACAGAAGAAATTTGTACTGACCTTTGCACAATACACAGAGCATCTACGCAGCCTTCATTGGAAATAGTGATGAACGGGATACAGAGGCTAATTCCATTACTAGCGATGAAGTTAGAAAGACCTTGCAAGACATATAGCCGGACAAAATGGCAGGACAAGATGGAATAGCAATCGACTTCATCAAAGATGGAGAAGATGCATCACGACTTCAAGTGTACCATAGAGCTGGTAAAATGACAACATTATACTAATCCAGAGCAACGGAGACGTTAAAGGATTGAAGAATTATCGGCTCATGAGCTTGCTTTCAGTATTGTATAAAATATTCACACAATAATTTTCAATAGAGTCATAGCAACGCTTCAATCATTCAAGAAACAAGCAGCTTCAGGAAGGGATATTCTACAATAGATCACATCCATGTCATCAATCAGGTGACTGAAAAATCAGTGGAATACAATCAACTTTTCCATATGGCTTTCATAGATTATGAAAAGGCATTTGATTCATTAGGGATACCAGCAATCATGCCGGCATTGCGCAGTCAAGGAGTACAGGAGGGTTACGGGAATACCTTGGGAAAAAACTACAAAGATTCCACGGCTACCTTGATTCTCCACAAGAAAAGTGGAAAATTCCCTATCAAGAAAAGGGTCAGGCAAGGACACACTCTCTCCAATGCTATTCACTGCATGCTTAGAAGAAGCATTCCAAGCTCTTAGACTGGGAAGGCTTAGAAGTGAGGATCGAGGGTGAATATTTCAGCAACCTTCGGTTTGCAGATAACATTGTCCTGTTCAGCAACACTGGAGACGAATTACTGCAAATGATTGAGGAGCTTAACCCGGAAAGTGTAAGCGTGGGGTTGAAGATGAATATGCAGAAGACAAAGATAATGTTCAATAGCGTGGCAAGGGAACAAGAATTCAGGATCGCCAGTCAGCCTCTAGAGTCTGTAAAGGAGTACGTTTATCTAGGTCAATTACTCACAGGGGACCCTGATCACGAGAAAGAAATTTACGGAAGAATAAAATTGGGTTGGAGTGCATACGGCAGGCATTACGAAATCCTGACTGGGAGCTTACCACAGTCGTTGAAAAGTATACAATAATTACGTCCTACTGGTGCTAACATATGGGGCAGAGACGTGGAGGTTAACACAGCTCGAGAAATGTTTGGCGTAACGTTAAGAGACAGGAAGAGCGTAATGTGGATCAGTGAGGAAATGAGTATAGCCGATATTATAGTTCCTTTTAAGCGAAAAAAAAATGGAACGGTGCCGGCCATGTAATGAGTACTGCAGATAACCGGTGCACAATTAGAGTTCCATAATGGGTGCCAAGGGAACAGAAAAGCAGTAGAAGACGTGATAAAATTAGGTGGGATGATGAAATTAGGAAATTCGCAGGCGCGAGTTGGGACAAGCTAGCGCAAGGCAGGGGTACTCAGAGATAGCTGGGATAACTTAAGACCTCTTACAGTGGATATAAAATAGGTCGATGACGATAATGATAATTGTATTTGCGGGAAAACGTATTCAGGAGCTATTACAGGCGCACAAAATGTGCGTGCCGATAAAGCAGCGTATACAATGTAAGAGTGAAAAGTGAGAGAAGTATGCATGTATCTCATTTGTTCTTACCTTTCAGGCTTCATTACGGGACCACTGGTGCACAGGTTCAACGCTCGTCTAGTGATTATTGCGGGAACAGCGATTTCAAGCGCTGGTCTATTGCTGAGCTTTTTTGCCACAACAATTGGATTTATGACATTTACACTGGGCGTAATACACGGTAAGGCTCATTTGTCTAAACCTAAATGTAGTATGCAATAATCTTGTGCACTCAGCAACTCGTGCTGCGATTAGGATGCTTCGTTGCAGTGGCTCAGAGAACATTTCCTTGCTAAATGTTGAGCCGTGGCGGGCGTTTTTGCATATGTGCGGCAAGCAGAGGCATGTGTCCATGTATAATCCAGTTTCTCATAGTAAATTGGTCTAGTTAAATGCAAAAAAGATCCGGGGCAGCTTTGTGCAAAATAACACCTATCTCAGCCATTCACTGCACTCTACTTTCTGCCATTCATTTTTTTTTTTGCTCAAAAGTGCACAGAGTACAACATGATGAGGAAGGCAAGATAAACGCTGCAGATTAAACAGCAACACTGGAGACGAATTACTGCAAATGATTGAGGAGCTTAACCCACTCCCCACCTCCCTCATCACTCGGCAGCAATAAAGAAAGCAGCCCACTCAAACACGTATAGGTAAAGAGATGCTTAACGAACGACCAGGGTAATAGGCGTATAGAAAACAAACAATAAAAAAGCTATAAACACCTATACGCCAATGGCATTATACATAAGAATTAAGTCATTTTACTATACCATGGTGATGTCAGTAACATGGAGACAGTAGTTCAGTTATTTGTATTTATTCAGTATGGTGTTACAAAAACATTCTACGCGTTTGTTGCTGTAGGTAGTACGTGTCCTTCGGAAAATATCAGTAGGGGCGGATCCAGGTTTTTTCTGAGGGGGGGGGGGGGGAGGGTCAGCTTCTGTCAATGATGATGATGATGATAGTAGCCTTTCTTATTTAGCGAAATTTACCGTTTTTCCTCACGATAAATGCGCGTTTTATACGGCTAAAGCAACACCTGTAGCCCTCCGTGGTGGCTCAGTCAGCTCAGGCGTTGAGCACGAGATCGCGGGATCAAATCCCGGCCGCGGCGGCCGCATTTCGATGGAGGCGAAATGCAAAAACGCCCGTGTTCTTGCGTTGTAGTGCAGGTTAAAGAACCCCAGGTGCTCAAAATTAATCCGGAGCCTTCCTCTACGGCGTGCTTCATAATCAGAACTGGTTTTGGCACATAAAACCCCAGAAAGAGGAAGAAGACCTGTAGCGAAGCCAGGTATCGGTTTCTGCGATCTTATAGGAAAAGGACGTTACCCAATACAGCCATGTGCTTGGCGGCTGCGCCTGATAATACAGGGTGTTCAAAACTAAGCTTTATGCTTTTCTTAAAATTAGGCTCTGGGAGGCACGCGAAGACCACCTGTACAAATAAGTTATGTGGCCAGGGGGCACAAAGTGAGATGATAATTATCGCTGTGAGCAGCCCAATTAACTAAAATTGAACAATTATTTTTTGTTGACTGCAGTTAGTGGGTATGGTTGTATTGAAAACTTAGAGACAGTCGAGTTTCTACACAGTATCAGTCGGAAGAATTATTCTAGCGTGTCCGTGCTCCGAGATATCAGACTCCAAATTTCAATTGTCGTACTGCGCAGAATAATCGAGAATAAAGACGCGACAATTCTCATGAATTTCCGTGAATGATCATGAAGCTCAGTGACCACTTCTGTGGAGGGATGGCGGTGCCATCTTCTCTCTTGAGTCGTGGTGGTGTGTTGACTAGAGGAACGTTCTTGAATACGGGCGTAACTCCCCGCTCCAACGCAGCAACTACAAAGCTGGGTGTTTACGATATGCGAATCACCGCGTATGAAGACTCACGACACCACCTACAAGAAGAACGATGTGGCGTGTTAGCCGAGAGCGCGAGCCAGCGTCTTCATGTTTTGTTTCCCACTCGACGTCATCCTTTTATACAAGGCGCGCATCTGCTCCCGCTTCTCTAACCAAGCGACGCCATCCTAGGCCCGCGCGCTGGCGTAGGCCGCTGACGTCACGCTCCCCCAATTCGCAGCCGCGGCTCGAGGCTTCGCCCCGCTCCGCGAGAACGCTCACTCAGATAAACGGATGCGGCGGGCTTGAGCCTCCTATGCTTAATGTACGACAATGAAAGTGCGAAGTTACAATGAAAAACTTGTAGCGTACGAACGGTACTGTGCTCGTACTGGATATTGTCAACGTGTAACTGTGATCACAATGAGTGCTACAGTTAAAATAAAGTTGCCTATGCGTAGTTCTTAGTTCAGCTGTTAGTTGTTATTACTTATATATGAACACTTCAGCAAGAGATCTCTTTCATTAAGCAGGTTGGTCGCGGAACCGATGACAGCCAATGAGGCAACCGTTGACACCCTAAGGGGAAACTAAGTTAATCAGGCGCGAAGGCGCTCAAGCGGACCTCGGCGTGCTTGGCAAAAGGGACGTCCCCTCGTTCATTCGACGCCACCGACGGGACGAGTAAGGCACGGCAGGCGCCAGGAGGTCCAAGGTGTTCATAATAAAAAATAACTACGGCAGCTTCGCGATACCACACTCCTACGGAATACAACTAAGCTTGTGAGCGAGCTAGCTTTACTGACTAATGCTGACTGACATGGCTGATACCACTGGTACTCGCGAAAAATACTTTTGAAGAATGCTGGTGGCCATATTTTTTTGCGATAGGGCCATCCCCCTGTCAGCGAGGGGGCGATGCAGAAATCTGAGGGGGGGGGGGGGGGGTTAGGACATCCGGACATCCCCTCTGGATCCGCGCCTGAATATCAGTATTCAATGTGTCATGTGAAACTAATGGGTAAATACTTTCGTAAATTTGTCGAGCTTTTCGATTCAGAACCTCGTGGATGAAGTTCCGCTTTAAACGTAGATAAAAGTTGGTTATCTTAAAAGCTCAGGAACACACTGGTGGTGCCAGCATTGTAACCTAAACCAGCTACAGTTCGAAAGGCGTTTTCAAAGCGAAACTTTCTGTGCTTCTTCCTTCGACGTTTCTGTTGCTACTGCTGCTGTCTTGCCGAATATTTCACGCAGGACGGCACGCCTACTTGTGATCGTTTCAGCGTTGTCATGTTGCCGTGCTCGTTCCATCTAGTGATTCCAGTGTTGTCAACCCACGGTCGTCATGACTTTGTCGTGATGCCGTCATTGCCATTGCATCACCGTCATACCATCTAAGTGGTCCTACTGCCGTCGCGCAGTCGTCATGCCGTCGTCGTCATTTCATTGCCAGCATGCCGTTGTAATCATTCCTTTGTTGCGATGTTGTCATCATTCCGCTGTCTTGATTCTGTCACCGTCACTGAGTTGTCATATCGTGGCCATTCGCCGCCACCTTCGAGCCTTCTTCGTCATACCGTGATCTTTATTCCGTTGTCATCAGTACGTCGTCGTCATTTTGTCGCCATCATGCCGTCGAGGTCCTTCCAACGTCTTCATTTTGTCGCAATAATCCCACTGTTGTCATCCCATTGTCGTCATACAATCGTCGACACGACCTCGCTGTCGTACAGTTGTCATTCCAGCAAAGTCATATCGTTGTTGTCATGATGACGTCATCAAACCACTGTAATCGTTTTATAATCTTCATCTCATTCTCTTCATGCCGTCATCGTTATTCCAGCTCCGTCATTCCATGGTCACACCGTAGTTGGCACTCCGTAGTTATCTTCATAGAATCAGCATAATTACAGCATCGGCACGACAACGCCGCCACGCCGTTGTCGGCTAGCCGGCATCGTCATGCCATCGTCACCACTCCCGCATCGTCATCCCATGATCACCATGGCGTCGTGGTCGTTCCATTGTCGTCATGCCTTCGTCGTCTTTCCATCGTCGTCATACGGTCGTCTTCATGCTGTCGTGGTTCCATCACTGTCATTCCTCCGCCGTCATGCATGAAATGTGCATGATCGAGCGCCACAAGTTTATGTTGAACGAGGCGGTTGCCAGTGAAAACATGTCTAAATAGGACGTGTGGTCTCTACTTGAGAATGGTCGCTAAGCAGGAAGAGCGTTCTTCAAAAACTGCAATGAAAGCTTCGCTTAAAACGATTTAAACAGCAAGTGGGGTCAGAATATTTTTTTTAAGTGAATAGCTTTCTTTGGCTCTTTCGGTCGTTTTCCTCGTAGGCAGGTGTTGCGACGGTTGGTCGGATTGGGGCGAGGGAAGGCGAGGAAACGCGCTTACGGGGAATGCGCGTGCTCAGGGGCAACCGACTTGCGAAGAGGGGCGAAGGGGGGGGGGGGATCAGGCCGGGATCGTCAAACACCACCTAAACTAGTCTAGGTGGTGTTGGATCGCCGCGCGCGAGCCCTCGTGCAGCTAAGTGGCGAGGAGGGACATGAAGACGGGGGCAGGGGGGATGCCCTATCGCTTCGTTATCTCACTCGCTCGTTCGCCATGAGAAGGCGAGGAATAGAGCGCGGGCTCTCGGGAAAGCGCGTTGCGGGGATGGAGGAACTCACTGGCTCGTTCGTCGCCCGTCCCGCTGGCCACCCGGTTAATCTGTTCTAGTTCACTGTAGCCCGGTGGTGGTGACCAGCCCATCGTGGACGATGCGGCGAACAAGACTCTCTGATGCACGCGAGCGTTCCGTCGGACGCTGACAGCATTGACGAGGATGCACCAAGGATATCAAGCGAACGCGTCCGCTCTCCGCGGCTGCCACGGAGAAACTCCGGGGAGGCTACGGAAGGTGCCCAGGGAAAGTGCGTGTACTCTCGGTCAACCGAGTAGCGGGGATGGGCGGCAAGGAGGGGTTGATTTGTACTTCGATCGCTCGTCCATTTGTTCGCTCAGGCTATTCGCTTACAATGACAGTCATCGTCTTTAGTTCCCGCATAATTGTTCATGCAAAGAAACAATTTAAGGTAATAAGTGCATTTATTATTAAATGCAATTTATTAAGTGCAAATTAAAGTAACTTAGGTGGGGATCAAAGAGAGAGCCATATATGAGTAGCTTTTGTCTCATACGAATATGCTGCTGATATATTTTTTAGAACGCCTAGTATAGGCTTACAATATTTCTTTCGTAACATTTCTGTGAGATTCTTACGGAATATGGGCTCGTGAAATAAAATCCTAAATGTTTTAGGCACAGGAGACATATGTATTACCACATTATGTAACTTCAGGTTTCTATAGTGTGTACATAAATGAGATTTTTATTGAAATACGACGGTTTTTGTTGCTTAGCAGTTGACGGCAACAGAATTTAGAAGAAACCAAGCATATAGTTTTTTGAGTATGAAGAGTCCGATATCTATAAATTTTTGAACATCAATACCAGTGCGAAACAAACTTGTGTCATCTGTATAAATAGCGCGTAACGTACAAATTCCCCAAACCTAACAATATCATTTACATAAACCTTGCTAAGCAGTTCCTTCAAGCTTTACACGCCTGGTAAGCTTCTTCATCTCGAAAAGACAGCTTCAGTGTTGAGTCCATGTCCTAAGGAAAAGTTTTTAAACATGCAGGACACAAAACATTTTATTACGTACGCGTGAAACATTGTCCACATGCTCGTATGTACGTTTTTCTCGTTTTCTTTACAGCAGGAAAGCTAGATGATTGCCTATACTTCAACAGCGATTTCTTGATGGAAAGGGCGGCATAATAGTGTGTCCCACTGTTAAGCCAACCTTCGGTTATAGTAATCAGCACCCAGTAATGGCCAACTTCACCTTATAGCTTGCTGGTGCTACATTTACGTGACCGTAAATAATTTCCAACACCGTAGTGATGACGCCATCATGTATGGAAACGTGTGATTCCCTAAGCTGTCATGCATGGGATAGTTTTTTTTGTTCTGGTGAACAGTAAACACTAACAGTAACATGATTCGAACTGCAATTCTTAGCGGGATGTCGGTTTTTCAATGGGTATTGGGTAAATCGATAAATTTTCTTTGTCCAAAATTATTTCGTTGCAGCCATAGGTACGGGCGTGGTGTTCATAGTGGCCCCTACCGTCATCAGCGAGCACTTCATCAAGAACGAGGGCCTGGCGATGGGCCTCAACTTCGCCGGTGGAACCGTGGGCCTCTTCGTGTTCCCCAAACTACTTGAGTACCTCACTGCCGCCTATGGCCTACGTGGCGCTCTTCTCATCTTCGGTGCCGTCACCATGAACGGGCTCGCGTTTAGCCAGTTCACCCGTGCCCCAAGTAAGCGGAAAGCTGCTCCCGATGAGAATGAAATCGCCGCCCAGCTTCCTCCGAAAGCCACCGGTGATGAAGGGGCGAACAAGCGACGCCATGCATGCACAGTGCTCAAAAGCCCCGTGTTTTACCTTATAATGTACAGCTTCAACGCTTACTGCGTTTGTTATGAGTTCTACATGTCGCTTTTCGTCGACTTCGCCTCTGATCGAGGAGTAGCGGTTTCGACTGCAGTCACCGTGATGGCGGCGGGAGCCGTTTCTGAGGTTCTTGGGAGATTGACGCTGCCGAGCGCCGTCGACCGCGGTCTAATGACAAATCAAGACGGCCCTCACGATCACATTGGGTGCGGAGGCGGTGACGTTCCTTCTGTTGCCTTTCTTACGCATCCACGGACTCATCTTCGCCGTGGCCGTTGGCATCGCCTTCAGCATCGGCACGGCAATGGTTCTTTTTCCGGTGATCCTGGCGTCTTACTTCGGACGTGAGAACTTGTCAGTATCCTTCGGCATCGTCGTGGCATCGGCCGGGCTGCTATCATTTGTGAAGCCATCCTTGATAGGTACGGTTTATGTGTGTAGTTTTGCTAAGAAGTTTCACAATCGAACCATCACATTCTCCGTAGTGAATTTAGGAATTAGGGAGCGATAACCTGTGCCTCATCGGCTTATTTCGGAGTTCTGTTTTATCAGATCATACGCGTATGCCATACACTGTGCGAATTGCTTTAAGCTTAGTTTTCCTTGATGTTTGCGAGCTGTTCTTGTTTAGCGACAGTTTGGAAATATACCTCGCCATTGTGGACCTGCTTTTACTGCGTAATGGCTTGTTCAACGTAGGTTTGCGGCACTCGAAAACCGCTCGCACTAGTGACACAAACAAGAGACTATCGCACACGTTACAAACCGAACTGCACACTCTGAGAAAAATTTCGGGGAAACGGGAGTAACTGTACAGTTATTCTTAAAGAGGCCGCTTTCATCCCTCATGGAACTAATTGCAGCAGTGTGCGTACCGTGTGCAAATGTCATAGAGTAAGCGTTTAGTCCCTGGTCCGAAAGAGAGCAAAGGGAGGACGAACGGCAACAGTTATTCCCCATGCATTCCGCTGTTTTCGTCAATGTCGTAGAGTGATGCGGAATAAAGGTTTTCCCTATAAATCGTGAATAGTTCGAAGTTCATGCACTGTCTATTGCACTACAAGCAAAGCAGCACTTTGCCTCGTCGTGAGAGAACTGCATGAAATTTAAAAGGTGGAATGTGAAGAGCCATGCACTTCGTATGCTGCACACCATAAGTGAACGATACAAATTAAAAGCGCAAGTCATTCATGAACTGCCAGATTTTCTTGGCCAATAGTGCCTACGTTCCTTCCGTTCCAAGGAGATTACAAACTTAACTGAAGCGATGTGGAGCTCAAACTGGGCACGCTAAGCGACAGAGTAGTTGGCCTTCGCTGTCGTCGTGCGTGCCCCGTTGGTGCCCGCTACACGCACATCACGTAATATCTCAGTTTAAGCCATCTTAAGAATAATAGGGCAGCTTTATTTTATTGGGATAGCAATTATATAGACACTCTAGGCGAATTTCTGCTGTCGTCGTCGACGTGAGGTTCCGTATAAAGTCCAAGGGCGATAACACTGTCGCTGCGCACGCTTCGCTGTATGTGCGAGTAAAATAGTGCGAGGGGAGCCGAGTAGTAGTAAGTGGTTCGTGCAGAAAGGGAAAGGCTGACGCTATCTTCTGCAGCCCTTGAAGGAGCACGGCTCAGCGCCGACGAGCGTGGCTCAATCTCGTCCGAGCAAAAGAGAAAGAAGCGGGCTGGATGTGCACCGCCTTTCACCACGCGCGAGGCACCCAATGTTGCGAGGCATCGGGGGGGGGGGGGGGTAATAGGTGGGTGGCATTTTACCCCGGCTGCAACTGCGTATGTGACGGATCTGCGAGTTCGCGCGGCCGTATCTTGAGAGCGATCTGCATTGCAGGCAATGTTTAGGTGCGCCGGCGGCTCGTAGCTTTGTGCGTGCTGTGTTCTCGGCGCTCAGTTTGCGTTGAAGCGATAGACAACAGCACGAAGGTCATTTCGCTCGCTGCTGCCGACGCGTTTGCTCACGCCAGCGTTTTGGCAGCGAGTGTTCGTGGTCATTGAGTGTGATGTGCTCATGTTTGCTGTGCGCGCTGTCAATATGCTTGTTAAGTTAGGAAGGAAGCGAATGTTTCCAAGTCGATATGACCGGTAAAAGTACTGTCCTTACTTTGTAGGGTTCTCTGATAATTTTCTAGCGCAATCGATGCTTCTCCTTTCGGGCGATACTGCGACTTTTTTTGCAGTCGCTTATGGTTGCAAGTACTCACAACGTTAGACTGTCCTTGCGTAGCATACACAAAATGCTGGATCACTTATGCATTGCCGCACCTGCGTTCAGATGCTTAACCTTTTCTCAGTGTCCTGTCTCGTCAAACGAGCTACCATGGTGAAGTGGCTAGAGCAGCTGAGTGGTACTCTAGCCACTTACTGGTACTCTAGACAGTACTCGAACTTGCGTTTGGACGCAAATTCGAATCCTACTTTTGGATTTTTAGATTTCGTTAATTGCAATTTTGAGGAGCATCGGAAAGGTTTACCATTTCTCCCTTGAGGAGCATCCGAAAAGAGCAACTGTTAATCCTCGAAGGTGTAACCGCATTGGGAGTAACAGTTCATCCACTCGCTCTTACCACCTAAAGGTAGAAAATGGTTGTTGCAGATGAGTTCCTCGCCTAAAGGAGTAACCTCAATAGCCCATTACCTACTTTTCTTCTTAGACTGTACTCGTCCTCTGCAACGTTTTTGCCAAAGTCTTTGTTTGGATTCGAAACGACACGGTCCTGTTCCGCGGCTGTCCCATCACTGAATTTCTCGCTGCCCGGATTCATGTTAAGTAGACCATCGAGTTATTGTGCTGGGGGACGCTCGTTTGAAGTCAACTGTCGAACAGGTAATTATCATTTAGAGTGACAGCTGGTGTGATACCACGGCTGCGCCTGCTCGCCATGACAGCAACGGCACTAAAAAAGTGGAGCGAAGAGGCATGTTAGGTTCTCTGGCATCGCGCTCTGCCTCTTCCAGGCCCTTCCGTGGGCACATGCCTTGCTCAGCGTTGTACTGTGATATTGATACATGCATATTGCGTGTTACTTGTGGACGGTGCGCGCCGGTGCCCTGACGAACAAGACGAATTGATTCTGGCTCTCGAGCTGTCGGCTGAACTGGCCAGCGCTGCAGTTATTATTTGTAAATATGCTTTGTAAATAGTTTCCAGTTCCTAATCATTCGTTCGCGTAACATTTTGATGGAGAGTGCCGTTACCCGTCTTCTTCTACTCCTGCGACCCCGACAACAATGTACGTCACGGTTACTGTATGTCGCGGTACGTTACGCGAACGAAGGATTCGGAAGTGCAGACTGTTTACAAAGTACATTTACAAAGGATAGCTGCAGCGCTGGCTAGTTCATCTGACAGCTCGAGAGCCAGAAGCAGTTCTCCTTCGTCGGGGCACCCGGGCGCATCGTCCACACGAAACACGCAATATGCATGTATCATTATTACGCGCCAGTGATGCTAGAATTTACACAAAGGCCTTTATTATTTGGTGTGCAATACCAGTGTGCGACCAGTGAAAGACTGGCCCACGTAAAGGGTAGGGGGGATGAGCCAAGTAGTGCTTCGCTTTAAAAAAACTCACTGGGTCACTGAAACGAAAGCCTTAATCCTGCAATGTGCCTACTTGATAAACTGAAAGCTTGGGCGAAATGGTGATACAAATTCGACATGACTTCACAGCGGAAAAGACGAGGAAAGAAGGAAAAGACACGACACAGGTGCTGATATCAACTAAACTTTACGTACGAAACCGCAGAAATATATAGTTTATGCACGAAGAAAAATTGACATTTGTGCATGGCGTCACGCTTCTCGTGATCCCCTAACGCAACACAGCCAGATGATCGATTTCGTTTTCGGTCAGGGCAATAGACGGCATGCTGATGCAAAGGTCACCCAGCCGCTGTATCCTGTCAGCCTCTATATTCTCACGGGTAAGCTGTTCTCACCGAGAACAGCTTACCTACCGTAAGCATACCGGTAAGCTGTTCTCACCGAGAACAGCTTACCGGTAAATCGTATAAAAAGCTTAACTGATGTCCGCGCCTGTGTTATCAGCGCCCTCCTCTTTCGCGCCGTGCCGTCATGTGGATAGTACTCACTTGCACGAATACGTGGCTTTAGCTAGACATTATTAATGAGTCAAAGCGATAACGCCCCAAATTTGAAGCGGTCCCTAAGACATTGGCTTGTGCGACCGTCTGGGTCTTTTTCTGTCAGTGCCGCAAAACAGGCTCGCGGTCATAAATATTTGAACAAGAGAGCGACAAAACTGGAATACTAACCATGTCCCGATAGAGTGTTAGGCACACTAAAACGGTGTTAAAATATCTTGAATTCGTGAATAAAGTGTCAACAGTATACGTCTTCATTGAATACGCATACTGTTACACCGACAAACTGTATGCGCCGCACTTTCCCATCGTACACAGAGAAAGATGTCTTAGTGTGCTTTGACACCTTGGACACTTCTGTAGAGTACATCTTAATGGAGCGTTCACAATTTCACTTGCGCCGTGAGGCCCTTCATGGCCACCTAGAAAGATTAGTGGACGCCCCTGAACTGAAAGAAAGTGTTTATACCCTGGTCATCGCCCGCTCGACTTGTGAAATGCCTTTTTAATTTCTTTGCGTACAGTCACCTACTCTATCCAAATTGTGTTATGTATTTTCTATCAAACCTTTTATTTCAATCTAATGCCGTATCGAGCTTCTCATCCCATGGATATTCATACCCTTTGGTATTAACTAGGCTATAATAACCTGATTGGAGGCTACGCTTGCTTGTCACAGTGATGTGCTCGTTATTGCACGTATCATAATTTGCCGACATCCTTTATTTGTTCTTACTGCACGATTGTATTGTTCGCGTGAGATTTATCAATCACTTAACAACGTTTTTTATTATTTCCTTTATTGCATCTAGTTGTCTTTTTTAAAGATGTGTGTTTTGACTTGTACTTTAGGACAGAAGGCTCTTCAAGAACCGAACATCTGATTTTATTGTGCTTAAGAACACAAAAATAAATAACACGTTGATATATTTTATTTTGCAGGGCACTTCAGGGACAAAGTAGGCGCCTACGACTGGCTCTTTGTGATCTGTGGAGCTGTGAACGCTGTTGCAGCCGCTGCTTGGATTGCTGTTCTCGCAAGGGAAAAGTGTATAAGAAAGAAGGACTTGGTCCGCGATGAAATGGCACCTGTAAATACTAGTATCACTGGAAAGTTTAGCAACTGACATAAACTCTGATGCCTGATAAGATAGAAGAAAGCGTCATTGTCTTTACAACGAAGTCACAATTTCGCATTTAAACGTTGAAGTTCTGCGTAGTGTCAAATAGAACTGGGAAACATGTAACGGTAAATAATTCGGCATCGATACCGTTTCTTATGTTTAGGATATTCAGGAAGATTTGCGCTGGTGATGATCTGCGAATGGCCTGGTGTCTCATTGTTACAGCCATATCTGGGGAAGAAGTACGCATCGGGTGGCATCAGAAGCTTGCATATTATTGCTTTCAGTCCAGTCTGTTTGCCAGCAGTTCAACTTCAGGAAAAATTGAATTGATTCAACCAATCGAGACATGCGGGGACGAATGACGCATCTAGCAGTGCCATGTTAGCTGCTCACTCGGAGGTTCGTCAAACCCTCGCCGATCACAGTAGGCCGCGAGCACCGGGCCTTCAAGCATCCGTCTTTAGCGGTGACAACCGTGAGTTGCAGGGGTTTTGGGACCACTACGAGGCAATCATTCACACGCACCCGATCTCACCAACATTGAAAAGTTTAAGTACTTGAAGGCTTACTTTGCCGCCGCTGCGAAGCGGGCAAACTAAGTCTTAGCACTAGCACTGGCAGCACGCTCTTCATCGCCAGGTGCCACTTCAACACCTGGACAGACTACGTGTCCCCTCTGCGGCATCCCAGGACGTGTGACGCGTGATTGCCGGGCCATAATATAAGCGGAAGAAAAGCGCCAATGGCTTTCCAGCAAGAATTGCTCCTTTAAGTGCAGGAAGCAGGGGCACATTGATTGGCGTTGCCTAACAGCAGCGTGGCTTAAGTGTGACCGATGCTCAATACGTCACATTTCTGCACTGTGCGATATTTGGGGACGACTAGGAACCCACAGTCTACAATCAACTACTGCTGTCGGAGCTGAAAACCGAGAGGCGGCCTGACAATGAAATATGCGGCGCCGCTTTACAGGGGCGCCGCATATTGGCGCCGCTGTAAAGTCCGCGGTCGGCGCTGGTTTTGATTCCATGAAGCCCCGGAGAAACTAAAAAGACATTTTTTTGCGATACCAATTAAATGAACACTCCAAGCGGATTTCTACCATCATCGACGCGGTCACCGTGAGGTTGCGTATAAAGTCCAAGGGCGATAAAATCGTGAACACGCGCCGTAGGCTGTATGTGCGAGCGACGCACATAGAGCGCGCGACGGACGCGCGCTTTCACGGAGAGCAAACGCTCGGCGGAGAGCGAACGCGACGTCTCCGTCGCGCGACAGACCGTGGTGGGATGGAAGCGAGGGAGGGGGGGGGGGGCCGTGGGCTCCGGAGCCAACTGCGCATTTAGCGACCCGGCGCAAAGAGATCTGGCGATTCATTATCGCACGCGAAAGGAGTAAAGTGGGACGGCAGCGCGGGAGGGAGGGGAGGGGCGGCTTTTACTCTGCCAACAACTGCGCACTTGTACTTTGCGCTGCTGCGAGCAGTCGCGCGCACCGCCTCTTGAAAGCGATCTGCACACACTTCCTACCTTTGTATGCGTTGTGATTTTGCCGCTCAGTTTCCGTTGAAGCGATAGACCGCACGAACCTTCGCTCGCTGCTGCAGCGCACTTGCTCACGCCAGCGTTATGACAGCGGTTGTCTGCGGTCATCGAGTGCGATTCATTCATGTTTGCTTGTGCGCGCTCAGACCATGCTTGTTAATTCAGTTATAAGCGAATGTTTCCAAGTTTATACAGCCGATAAAACTACTATCCTTACTACGTACAGCTCTCACCTAATTTGCTGTCGCAAATGATGCTTCGCCTTTCGGGCGAAACTGCGACTTCTTTATAATAATACCGCGGCACACTTCCAGTGGCAATTACCTAGTTACGAAAGTTGGCGCCAAGGATGTTCATTGAACAGCAGCACACACCTACTGGCATATTCTCAATGCCCGCAGTTGGTATAAAAGGGGTTCATTGAAGAGCAGCACCGACCGAGTGGCACATACACAGCCCCTCATGCCAGCGTCAAAGAGGTCCGTTGAAATGTGACACATAGGTACACAGTGTCACATACCCCGTGACCAAACTTGACTGCGGTGGCTTTTGAACACTGTTCCATTAGCATAGCAGCCCAATGCGCTATACCCATATGACCATGGACCACCCAGTGACCCAAGTAACTAGGAAAACTGTTAAGGCCCGTTCCCACTATGGCAACACAACACAGATATCGGTCTACGAAAGTCCAACAGCCTACAAAACGTTAGTGCGACCAATTCCGGAGTACGGTAGTATAGTTTGGAACTCTCATCAGGTATACCTTGCAGATAGGTTGCAAAGCATCTAAACTAAGCCACTACGTTTCATTCATTCCAAGTATTTTCGCCACGATAGCGTGAGTGCTCTTCGGAATGTAGCAGGAATAAAAGTTCTTCCGTGTGGACGACGCGTGGCTGCAATGAAGTTCCTTTTCATGGTTTGCAGGCTTGTGTTAACACAGATAAACCCGAGCACTTGAAACCGCTCCATGGTCATTCCAGCGGAAGCTGGCATGATAAGCCACTCACACGCCGTGACACAATCAAATTCTCCTTTTTTCCCTAGATTTATAGCGATATGGAACGCGTTGCCGCGGGAAGACAACTTTGTGGCGGACAAATCTGCAGACAACTTTGTGGCGTAACCGGACTCTTACATCCTCCTATAGTAAGAATAGCGATATGTACTATTTTATTTGTATGTTTAGTAAGGGTAGTAGTAACCACCTGTACCTTGGCACAAATTGGCGTGTATTCGTCTGTTCACGAGGCTTGATGATTTGTTCTTTGTTGCGGTATGCAAACATGTGTGCCACATGTGCTTCTGTGTGACTTCATAAGCCATTTCCTGTAACAGCCTGGGAAAGGTTGACACTATTTGTGAAATAAAATAAATGAATAAATCTTTGCTTGTTTCCATGTTCCATAGATGGTGCTACAAATTTTCCACAGTGGGTAACAGTTTACTCACTCGTTACAAAGGCAATGGCCACAAATCTACATCATCATCAGCAGCAGCGCCAGCAAGGCACGGTTATTGCACACGGGATGCATTTGTTAATATTTGCCGCCACTCGTCTGTGAAGACCGTCACATGGCCTTTACGCGTTTCGGAACGTTCGCACGCACCGGCGCACTATGCATTTCAGAGGCCATGCGCACGCTTCGCTAGATGGCGCCGAGTGTTCTTAGAGGCTTAAGCTTAGAGGGTTCTGTCTTTGTATATGCTCCATGAGGGAGCTGAGTTGCGCTGCCTTTTCTTTACGGCACTCGCGCCGATACTTTCCGAGCGCCATCACCTGGTCTAAAATGATGTCAAATGTTCCGCCGCGCAGCAGAGAAGGCAACTTTACGGACGCGACGCCGTCTTTTCATTCCTTTCAATGCCATCAACATTGAAACCACCGCTTCCATTACACGCATGACATTACATGAATGACATGCACGCATATCGTTTCATCACATTATCACATACGTGACTTGACATGAATGATATGCATGCATGACATGAAAGACATAACATACATGACATGCCATTCATTTCATCTCATGAATGACATGCACGCATGACATGGCAAGTCACGTCATGGCATGAATAGCATGCATTCATCACATGACATGCATGACATAAATTACGTGTCATGGCATGAAAATGAATTACATGTGCACATAACATGAGATGCACCTAAAACTTAGTACAGGCTCAGTGAACGTTTTATGTTACATATAGTCTTAACATTTACCCGTTTGAGAGCGTGTGTTTTTTTCTCGAAAAATGCACCAGACGATGTAAGTGTGGTACCCTCGGCTGTTACAAGCGAGATAGAAATCTGTTTTCGCTCACACCATCAACCTAAACGGCACGTGCGTTACTTCCGGTCCCCTGCAGCAGCAATCGCCTTGCGGTAGGCCCGCGGGAATATTGTTGGTGCACACGATAGGAGGTGCAGGTATCGGCGACGTCTCATCCCTAACAAAAGGCACGCTACAAATTTTGGAACATGTTGTCGGCTTTTATTCAGTCCCGTGAGGACTGTAATGCAATTAAGAAAGTTGTAAGCATGTTCTAGAGGCACGTGTATGCAGGAGCTACGATGTCAACAAACACTCCACGCGGCGCAGTCTGCTTATCAACCACTCTCACTGGTCACAAAGGCACGGTTCTACGTCGACATAAGAAAAGAAATTATTCCCGGTAGACCGTTAAAGAAATTGTTGGACCATCCAGCAGCGTGCGATACACTTTCAAGCTGCGACTTAAGCGTCCTCACTGCTTCCCTATGCGTTGAATGCGCGACGCCCCGCGCGGCGGCGCCCCCATCAATTGCAAGTTTCAACGCTGTTCTTGGGTTGGCTCCTGCCCACCCGATGAGTTCCTTTGCAGCATAGCTGTAGAACATAATGGCGGAATTATCCGCAACTCTGCTCCCTTTAGGAGCACCTGCAGGGGAACTATTATAGGGAAGCGCAAAAAAGTAGTCGAGCTGCAGTATAAGCCTCATACATAACTCACTTCGACGGTGGCGATACGTTGTGTCGCTATATCGATTTAATGCTATACGCATTACCATAGACAGTCATCGTGAGATGGGTCCTGCCGAATTTATTGCGGTAAACTTGTTAGGATACTTCCAGCACTTTCTAGGGCTATCTATGTTTGGTTGTAGCTATCTACTTATCTATGCATGATTCTGTCTGTTTTCCCGCCTACCTGGATAACTGGGTAGTCCTTGGTCCAATGTGTAGCGCATCGGGCTGCTGTGATGAGGCAACAGGGTTAGAAACAACCATCGTACCAACTTGGGCCACTGATTTTGTGGCGATGGGGCCACTCTTCATCGAAATTCTTTCACGCCGACATGCGTCACTGTGGATGGGGGCTGGGTAGGTGCCGCTGTTGGAAGAAACTCTTTCACGCCGACTTCAAACCCTGGCTTGTGCCCCTTGCTGTGTGCCGGTCGTCAACGAACCTCTTTGATATTGTTACGCGAAGGACGAGTCAGTAAGACGAGCAACTATTTACAGGTTATATTTACAACAGCGGTTGCAGCGTTGACCGGTTAGATTCACAGCGTGAGCTCAGCTCGTTCTTCGTCTTCTTTTCACGAGTCATGGCGCCCGCGCACCTCGTTCAAACAACCAAATACCACACACGTGTAGCATAATCGCCCGGCGGCAGAAGCGACGTCCCGGAGCGTCTAAATGTCATCAGTGGGAGGGTGATACTGCTTCCGTCGTGTAACGTGCACAATATCACTGCACTGGGAAGCAGATGGGGCGTCAGGGGCGATCTCGTGGGTGACGGGAGTCACGGCCCGAAGCACTGGGTAGGGGCCTATGCGACGAGAAAGCAGTTTTTCTGACAGACCGACCTGACGTGACGGAGACCATAGAAGCAGCAAAGAACCAGGCGGGAAGTGCACGTCTCGGTGTCGCCGGTCGTACAAACGCTTTTGACTCTCTTGGGAGTTTAGAAGGCGGTCACGGGCAATTTTCCTTGCGTGGGCAGCGCGGGCGATGGCATCAAGTGCATATTCACTGGTGGGTGCCGCGTGAACAGGGAGGGTTGTGTCGAGGGGCAGTGCTGGTTCTCGGCCGAACAGAAGGAAAAATGGGGAATAACCGGCTGTGTCGTGGCGCGAGGAATTATACCCAAACGTGACAAACGGTAGAGCGAGGTCCCAGTCAGTGTGGTCTGAAGAGACATACTTCGCGAGCATATCTGTGAGAGTACCATTAAGACGCTCCATGAGGCCATTTGTTTGCGGATGGAATGACGTGGATAGCTTGTGCCTCGTGGCACAGGACTGCAGGATGTCCGCGATAACTTTTGACACGAATGTCCAGCCACGGTCTGTTAGAAGCTGTCGCGGAGCTCCATGTAAGAAAATCACGTCGCGTAGAACAAAATCGGCAACATCTATGGCGCAGCTTGTAGGGAGCGCGCTCGGGTGATGGCGTAGCGCGTGGCGTAATCTGTGGCCACAGCGATCCACCTGTTCCCCGTGGTATAAAGAGGAAAAGGACCAGGTAAATCTAAACCAACCCGAAAGAATGGCTCCGCGGGAATGTCGATTGGTTGAAGGCACCCAGCAGGGAGCGTCGATGGTGTCTTGCGTCGCTGCCGTTTCTTACACGCAGCTACGTATCTTCAAACGGAGCGAGGAAGCCCTGGCCAAAAGATGCGTCGGCGGATCCCGGTCGTAGGTACGTGACACACCGAGGTGACCGGCAGTACAGAGGTCCTGAAGTTTGTGGAGAACAGCCGAGCGAAGGTGTTTAGGGATCACGAGGAGTAATGCTGGGCCGCCGGGGTGAACGTTGTGGCGGTAGAGTACGCGATCTTGAAGTGTGAATAAGCGAAGGGAACTGTCGGCAAGTGGCGATTCCAGGCGGTCAATGATGATACGCAAGGACGGGTCACGGCGATGCTCGTCGGCGACATGGACCACTGGAAAAACAGAGAGAACGCAGGCGTCGGTGTCAGGCTCAGACGTAGAGGTCGGGTCTTCGACTGGGTAGCGAGAGAGGCAATCTGCGTCCAGGTGTTGGCGACCCGGCTTGTACGTCACTGTGTAGGGATATTCTTGTAGTCGGAGGGCCCAACGACCGAGCCGGCCAGTAGGATCCTTGAGCGACGAAAGCCAACACAGCGCATGATGGTCTGTGATTACTGAGAAGGGCTTGCCATATAAATATGGGCGGAACTTTGAAACAGCCCAGATGAGAGCAAGACATTCGCGCTCGGTAATCGAATAGTTGCGCTCTGAAGTTGTCAGAAGCCGGCTAGCGTAGGCTATAACGCAGTCGTGTCCGTGTTGGCGTTGCGCTAAGACGGCGCCTATCCCATAACCACTGGCATCGGTTCGGACCTCTGTAGGTGCGGATGGGTCAAAGTGGGCCAAGATCGGTGGATTGGTCAGAATTGTGATAAGGCGTGAAAATGAGGCAGCCTGAGGGGAACCCAACGTAAAAGGCACGTCTTTCTTCAGACGTTCAGTCAGTGGTCGAGCGATTTCTGCGAAATCTTTCACGAACCGTCTGAAATAAGAAGAGAGCCCCACAAAGGCTCCGGACGTCTTTGACAGACTGAGGTACAGGAAAAGCCGTTACTGCTCGAACCTTCTCCGGGTCGGGTTGTACTCCGGAAGCATCGACTAGATGGCCTAGCACTGTAATCTGTCGGCGCCCGAAGTGGCACTTCGATGAGTTTAATTGGAGCCCAGCCTGCGACGATATGTGCGATATCTGCGACGCACTCAAGGTGCGTCTCAAAATTTGGGAAAACACAAGGACGTCGTCGTGGTAACAAAGGCAAGTTGACCATTTGCAATCTTGAAGCAGAGTCCATCATCCGTTCGAACGTGGCGGGGGCATTGCATAAAACGAACGGCATAACCTTAATTTGGTAGAGGCCACCTGGAGTGATGAAAGCGGTCTTTTCTTGGTCTTGCTCATCGACCGAAATCTGCCAATAACCAGATCGAAAGTCAATGGACGAAAAGTATTTGGCACCGTGAAGACAATAAAGAGCGTCGTTGATTCGTGGTAAAGGGTCAACGTCCTTTTTAGCGATTCGGTTTAGGTGGCGGTAATCAACGCAGAAACGCCACGTGCCACCTTTCTTTTTGACGAGCATGGCCGGCGACGCCCAAGGACTCGACGAGGGCTCAACAATGTCTTTGGCGAGCATCTTGTTTACTTCCTGCTGAATAACTTGCCGCTCTGCCGTGGACACGTGATACGGTCGGCGGTGAATAGAAACAGCATCACCAGTGTTGATCCGATGCTTAACAAGGAACGTTTGACCAAGTGGTCGATTGTCAGTGTCAAATATGTCGCGGTAGAAAAGCAAAAGGCGATATAGGGCGGCTGCTTGGTCAGGAGCGAGGTCCGGAGCGACCATGGGACGTAATGGGCCGTCGAGGTTCAAGGCATCCTGCGGGTAATCAGGAGGATCTGGAGACGCGTCGGCTGCAAAAGCAGTGACGTGGTCATCTTTCACTGACCGGAGCGTGACCACCGCTACGCCTTCAGGTAACACTTGCTTCGTCAAGCCAAAATTGATAACGGGGAGACACATCCGATTAGCGGCAAGGGTAACGTCCGGATTGTGGAACAGAGATGTCGCGCGCCAGGAGGACATCACAAATAGGGGCAACGACATAGTCGCCATCAGGAAGCGGTTGCCGTTGAGACCAATTCGATGAAGGTTAGGGCTTTTGGAGGTAACCGAACAAACACTGTAGTGCAGAGGGTGTTCGGTTGTTCGGGGCAAACGTCCGAAAGAAGAGGAAGCTCGAGGCACAGCGTACCGGTGGAACAGTCGATGACGGCAGAATGCGTCGTCAGAAAGTCGAGCCCGAAGATTAGGTCATGAGGGCAACTGGTCAGCACGGTGAACAGGACCGGAACTTGGCGGCCAGCGATTCATACGCGAGCAGTGCACATACCCCTCACGGCAACAGTGGCGCCATTGGCGACGCGCACGGCTCGAGTGAGGGCAGGCGTAAGAACTTTTTTGAGGTGACGACATAGGTTGGTGCTCATTATGGACACTTGGGCTCCAGTATCAATCAATGTCGTGAACGGAACACCATGTACGTCTACTTCAATTAGGTTCGCGTTCGTGAGGAGTGTCAACGGAGGATTTGGACTGGACGAACTTGATGCAGCAATATGCCAACTTGGGTCACAGGGTATGTGCTAGTAGGTGTGGGTGTCTCTTCAATGAACGTCTTTGACGCCAACTTGGGTAACTAGGTATAACTATGCATACATCTAGGTATCACAGGGAATATGCCGCTCTACGATGACGATAAAGACCTCTTAAATTTCGTCGATGATGAGCTTCCGGGAATCGTAGCCACGTCACAAGGGTTCCTCAACGGCAGCAATCCGACGCCTTTGCAGACTGGCCACATATGCACTGGGTATGTGCCACTTTTCAAGGAACGCCTTTCACGCCAAAAATTTAACCAGCTACGCCATGAATCCACTAGGTATGTGCCGCTCTTGACTGAACTACTCGCCAAATTCGGTCACTGGTTGTGCGGCAAGGCAAGGAACAATTCTCAGCACTTGCAGGCACCAGCGCACCGCACTTCTCAGCTCGGAGGCCACACGCGGACTTCTCAACAGCGCCACTAGATGGCGCAACGTGTCAAGAGAGGAGCGCGAGAAAGGAGCCCGAATGCGGCATGGCGCGTTTCTCAGATTTTACAGCGTAAGCTTTCATGGGCTCATTCCAATAGCTGTTTCCGTTCGCGATGGTGTCCGCCGCCGCTGCCGCCGCCGCCGACGGTGTCCGGCGAACATAACCGCTATAGCTGGAAATGCGAACAAGGTGCCCTGTTTCCGCCGGGACGGAGCCCGCGCCCGCTGCGTGGGAGCCAGATGCTCTACCACTGAGCCACGCAAGCGCTTGCTATCGGCCGCCTGAAAAATGCCCTTTAAAGCAGGCGCAGATGATCCGAGCCTCCACCAATATGGTGGCGCCATGTAGTTAAGGTGCCTGCAAACGCATTGTGTGCAGGAGCAGACGACAAGATGTCATTCAGACGAGGCGCGCAATAAAAAAAAAACACGTGATCCCCAGCCTCCGCCAGTATGGTGGCGCCATCTACTTACGATGCCTGCAAACGCAGTGTGTCGGACGTGTAAGTTGCAGTTGTAAGGCTTGATCGGCTCAGCAGACTTCTGTGCAGAGAGCATTACAAGCCGCAGCTCACCGTCGACGCCGGGTGGACAGTTCAGATCGTTCTCGTCAAAACGAGGAGAACGGACTGCCGCGAAGACCCTTTGTGAGTGGTGCCGAGATTGGAGCTACTCTTGAGTGGCTCCACCAGATTACGCTGTGGCTGTGGGGTTATTCCATGTAAGATCGAACAAAGGATGGCTGGTCGGCCTTTTAAATTTATTTCAAAATTTTATATATTGTTGCGTGATGAGCGGAAAGAAGTGATCCGCAATGGTTTTTCCTGCCAAAAATTTTTTTCAAGCACCGCGAATCAATGATCACAAAGAGGTGGAGTGCCGCGCTTACCTGCTCTGCTGTTTTGGCCAACTTTGGTTATGAATTACACAAAATATATTAAAATTAGGTAGCGGAAATTTCTTTAAATAAATATATGCATGTTTTTGCTTGTGTTCAGTTAGTTTTGGTTTTTGTAGGTAGTGTAGATGTTTTTATAAAAAACCTCAAAATCGGCCCAGGAAACGTTTGTTTGTCTACTTTACCGGTCTTTATCTCAAAAAAGGCTTGTGGTAGAGCGGCAAAAATTCCGCATTACGTTCTAAGCAGACTTATTTACCAAACTGCTAAAGCTTATATTTATATAACTTTTCAATAAAGAGATACTATCGGGCTAACTTCAAGAAAACACCAAACAATGGAAATTTCTGATGACAATTAAAAAAACACCATTTTTGATATTTCTTAAACTATGCCCACTTATTCTCCTCCACATCAGCTTTCACAATCATTAAGACATATTGCATAGTTTTGTTCGATTCATAGTTACAGCCCGTCGAATGAGACACTTATGCAAGTATAGGCAATTGTTGTAGATCCGACTTTTCGCCCGCTAAGTGTATAGAATGCAGACAGGATTGGATTTCTGTTTCTTGAAAGGCCAGTAGTACCGAAAAAGGTGGAAAGTGTGAACGTGGCGCTCCAGTGGCAAAGCAAGATGTAGAACGTCAAGGGAAACAAAAGCAAAACTATCGGTAACCGCATGCGCGCGCCTATCAGATGACGGCAGCAGACGGAACAGCAGACGGCCTGAACAGCAGACGGCCTGAACAGCGGACGGCCTGAACAGCAGACAGCCTTAACAGCAGACGGCCTGACAGGAGATGGCCTGAATCGATCCGATGTTCACACTTCATTAGATACCGATAGTGCTTGCGCTTTGCTCTTACTCTACTGCTCCTGTGCGTCTCATGGCGACAAAGTATAGCTCTGAGCGAGTGTATTGTGCAGACTACCTTTCTAAGCACAAGAAGCTCATTGCAAAGAAGCGAAATTTTCGCAGAGTTACCGAAGTAGACGTCAATGCTTTGGAGCAACGTTTAACATCCGAAAGATCAGTAACTGTCAAAGAGAAGGACTACTTGTGCTACCCGTGCTTTCGCTACTTCTGCAACGAAATATCCTCACGGAACACACAGTTGAGCGATGACATTTTTATGCCCCCTGAAGAAGAAATCGACGTCGTCAACCAGATCATTGCGACTACCTGCGTGTCCCCTTTGAAACGCCCAGGCGCAGTGAGAAGTCGGAACAGGCCTGCTTACATCAAAAGAAAACAAAGTGAGGGGCAGAAGGCGGTAGCGGAAAATGTTCGCAACAAGATACGCCGGGCGTACAGCCAATGTGATGCATCGGGAAATTCAGCCGAAAGAAAGTGCTCCTTCTGTGAGCATTGCACCGAAAGCTTTCGGCAAGCCTATGCAGCATCGACAACACCCCGGGAACGTTATCAACTTCTCCCTCTCCTGCCATCAACCCTAGCTAAACATGAGATTAAGAAGCTTATTCCTGAAGCATCAATGTATCAAATCAACAAGTCTAGGAAATTGAAAGGAAATCACGGTGTGTGGTACCGACCGGATCCTTTCACCAGGCAGAAGGTGAGCCCTGAGTGCGTATCTGCGGCGCGTGAGTACTACATGAAGGACGAGTTGGAATGCTCGAGACAAAGCCCTAACAGAAAGGATGTCCTGTCGGTTACGATAGATGAAGAAAAAGTATTAGTAACAAAGCGTTTCATGACAAGATCCATTAGAGAGGCATTCCGCATATACAAAGACGACCACCCTGATTGTGGCATTGGTCTATCAAAGGGCTATCAACCTTGCGACCGCGCTGGGTAAAGTGTTATCCCTAGCATGATGTGTGCGTTGGTGTCATTTGTGCCAACTTTGCCTTGCCGCTCTTCAGAACATTACTGGCCACAGAATTGATTCTGGTGACCTTCACTCAGCATTCATTTGCATTCCGTCATCAGCACAGTGCCTTTTATGCGAATGCAATCAGTGTCTAAAAGGCGGGTCCCTGACAGTGGATAAACTTAATATCCCAGAAGACGAAGAAATACTGCTAGCGACGTGGGGGGGCAGGCGACCTTGTGAAAAAGGTTTTGGATGCTGATACTTTTTTGAATCATCTTTGGCTGTTAGTGGCAAGGTGGATCGTGCACAACCACATCACGAAGACACAAGGAAAAGCTATCTAGGAGGAAAAGCAATGTACACAGCGTGGGAGCATTGTATTCCACTTTTATTTTGCCGAAAACAGGACTGTCGTGCTTCCTGACGAAGTTCAGGCATACCACTGGCAAAAGCAGCAGGTATCCGTGTTTACATGCGTGGTAACAACGAACAAATCTACGGAGAGTTTCGCTATTGTTAGTGACGACTTGAGCCACAACTCCGCTCACGCCTGCTTGGCTCTAAAGAAAGTGAAAGAATGGGTGGATGATAACCTGCCGGTGTACTCCAAGGTGACATATGTGAGTGATGGAGCCGCCAGTCATTTCAAAAATAGATACCGGCTTTCGAGTTCGGAAAGAGCAATTGTCCCATTACCCAATGGATATTCTCAGCAACTGGACACGGGAAAAACGCGTGCGACGGAGTTGGAGGACTCGTCAAGCATCAAGAAATGCTCAACAACTTGAGAACAAACCCTGAAAGTGCAATTCGGGCAGCCAGAGACTTTGTAACAATTTTATCAGGAAAACTGAAAGGTGTGCATCTAATACATCTTGAAGAAAAAGAAGTTGTTGCCTTCCGCGACATAAAAAAGGATGAGTGGATGAAAGTGCCCGCCTGCCATGGCATTTAGTCTTGGCATGCCTGGCAGCTATCCAGGTCAACGGAAGCATCTCCGGAATTGTACGTGGCACGCATAGCCGGGTTTGCATGGAAGAAACTATGTGTACAGGAATGAAGGCAATCAACGTTCTCGAATCATTCGAATAAACGATTGCAGCCCAGAAACAAATTCTGTTTTAATGAAGCGGTTCTCCATTACCTTCACAATTTTTCTATTACGCTAAAAATTATTTGGAATACGTTGCTTGATTATTGATTTTTATCCTATTTTTGCGTAATCAAAGCTGGGTATCGAATTCTCACTGCGTTTTCATAGAGGTGAATTGCGCAAAACGTCTGTGTGCTCTCCTATGCCACAGCGCATTAAGGAACCCCACGCGTACAAAACTGATCCCGAATTATTCACTACGGGGTTTCCCACAGTTAACTTGCAGCGTTGAGACATAAATGACTGGATGCAATATCATGCCAAAATTCAAAAGTCGTACGCCATCACAAATGTCATAGAATCTTCAGACCTGCATGGTGCGCTGAGCCTTGTGTAAGGGTCTCATTCGACGGGCTGTAACTATGAATGGAACAAAATTATGGAATATGTTTCTAATCATTGTGAAAGCTGATGTGGAGGATAATAAGTGGGCAAAGTTTAAGAGATATCAAAAATGCTGTTTTCTTTAATTGTCATCACAAATTTCCATTGTTCGGTGTTTTCTTGAAGTTAGCCCGATAGTATCTCTTTATTGAAAAGTTATATAGATATAAGCTTAGGCGGTTTGCTAAATAAGTGGGCTTAGAACATAATGCGGAATTTTTGCCGCTCTACCACAAGCCATTTTTGAGATAAAGATCTACAAAGTAGAAAAACAAACGTTTCCTGGGCCGATTTTGAGGTTTTTTATAAAAACATCTACAATTCTCACAAAAACCAAAACTAACTGAACAGAAGCAAAAACATGCATATATTTATTTAAAGAAATTTGCGCTACCTAACTTTAATATATTTTGTGTAACTCATAACCAAAGTTGGCCAAAACAGCAGAGCAGGTAAGCGCGGCACTCCACCTCTTCGTCATCATTGATTCGCGGTGCTTCGAAAAAATTTTTGCCAGCAATACCCATTGCGGATCTCTTCTTTCCACTCATCAAGTAACAATATATAAAATTTTGAAATAAATTTAAAAGGCCGACCGTCCATCCTTTGTTCGATCTTACATGGAATCAGCCTGTGCTGCGTGTGCCACGCAGGCCTGTGACTTTTGTAGGCACCGGCACACCATGTATTTCGTAGGCCATTCGCAGACTTTGAAGTGGCGCCACAAGATGGCGCCGAGTGTTCTTAAGGAAGCGCTAAAGAGTAGTCCCGCTGGTGTACACGATTCACACAGAACCCATTTTGACGGCGGTAATGCTGTTGTGACACTACTTTGATTCAATGCTAAGGCATTGCTGTTCCACATCGTGAGATAGATTCTATCAGCTTTTTACAGCGAAGATGTTTAGGGCTCAGTCTCCGATGGTCGTGTCCGCGCGTAAGAAAAAAAAAAAACTCTCATTGGCCGTATGCTGTATGTGCGAGTGAAAGCGCGCGAGGGACACGCGCTTTCACGGGGAGCGAATGCATGGCGGAGAGCAAACGCGAATTCTTCCGTCGAGCGAAAGACCCTGTGGTGACGGTAGGGAGGGAGGGGAGGCGACGTTTAGCTGCGGCACCAAATGCGTATCTTGCGACCGGGCGCAAGGGCAACTGGCGACTCAATCACACATTGAGAAGATTTAACATGAAAGGCATGCGCTGCCGGTGTTTTGTTTCACGACATTTGTTTATGGGCTGTCATTCTCAAAACTCTGAGGAGCTGTACAAACTTGGCCATGTAGCAGCACCAGCAACGCGCAGAACTGTTGTCGCCGGCGGCAGCGTTTTGCCCGCGTTCGCATCGAACGCGCGCGGCGTTGGTGACGTGTTTATGAAGAACGTGCGAACCTTTGCGGCACACCCTATGGCGGTGTATCGTAGCTAAGTTCATGGTCCCTGTGGTCACCAAATAAATGAAAGCCGCCGGATGATTTATATTTCTCACTATTTATTAGTTCAAATAACCAATTACACCATCACATCTTAATAATCAGGGGCGGATCCAGGTTTTTTCTGAGGGTGGGGGGGGGGGGGGTGAGCTTCTGTCAATGATGACGATGATGATGATGATAGTAGCCTTTATCATTTACCGAAATTCACCGTTTCTGCTCACGATAAACCCGCGTTTTATACGGCTAGAGCAACACCTGTAGCCCGCCGTGGTGGCTCAGTCAGCTCAGGCGTTGCGCTGCTGAGCACGAGATCGCGGGATCGAATACCGGCCGCGGCGGCCGCATTTCGATGGAGGCGAAATGCAAAAACGCCCGTGTGCTTGCGTTGTAGTGCACGTTAATGAACCCAGGTGGTCAAAAGTAATCCGGAGCCTTCCACTATGGCGTGCCTCCTAATCTGAACTGGTTTTGGCATGTAAAAGCCCAGAAAGAGGAAGACCTGTAGCGAAGCCAGGTATCGGTTTCTCCGAGCTTATAGGACAAGGACGTTATCCAATACAGCCATGTGCTTGGCGGCTGTGCCTGATAATACAGGGTGTTCAAAACTAAGCTTTATGCTTTTCTTAAAATTAGGCACTGGGAGGCACGCGAAGACCACCTGTACCAATAAGTTATGTGGGCAGGGGGGCACAATGTGAGATGATAATTATGGCTGTGAGCAGCCCAAGTAACTAAAATTGAACAATTATTTTTTGTCGACTGCAGTAAGTAGGTATGTTTGTATTGAAAACTTAGAGGCAGTCGTGTTTCTAAACAGTATCAGTCGGAAGAATTATTCTAGCGTGTTCGTGCTCGGAGATATCAGACTCCAAATTTCAATTGTCGTACTGCGCAGAGTGATCGAGTCGACGCGAGAGCGGTTTCTGCTTTGCGTTGCTGTGGAAGGGAGGCATTTTAAACATTTTTATGGCATTGACATTTTGATGGGTGAAGTCTTGTCATGAGATTTGTGCATGACAACACCAAACTTAAAGCGGCAGTATGAAATATTCGTTAGCATAGCTAAAAAAGTTTCTGCTGTTGATGGAGTAGTTGTTGCTCTTGATTTCAATAAAACTTACAATACTTGGAAATCAGCAGTCACTTTATTTGCGTAGACCAGGCAAGCACCATGCCCGGTCGTCTATTCACCTTTACGCACGCGCACTGCCCTCCGGCTTCTCCGCTCGCGCCATTATCTCGGCATGGCAGCTGCCGCCATCTTTACAGGCTTCGCGGTCACGTGTTCCGACAGCGGTAACGGGTTCTTCGATTTTTTTTTCGCCAGCCGTGATAGGAAGGGGGACAGTTATTATCTTTGCCAATGCCTCCGCCCCTTTGTCAGACTAAACGCCGCACGCAACAGCCGCGTCACATCAGGGAGGAGCTTTGCGCCGATCCTCACTCTCTTGCATGCGTAATCATGCGAACGACAATTAAAATTTGGAGTTGGATATCTCGGAGCACAGACATGCTAGAAGAATTCTTCAAAGTGAAACTGTGTAGAAACACGACTGCCTCTAACTTTTGAATACAAGCATACACACTTACTGCAGTCAATAAAAAGTTAATTATTCAATTTTAGTTAATTCGGCTGCTGACAGCGATAACTATCATCTCACTTTGTGTCCCCCTGACCACATAGAATATTTGCGCAGGTGGTCTTCACGTGCCTCCCAGCGCCTAATTTAAAAAAAAAACCATAAAGCTTAATTTTGAACACCCGGTATATCTAGCCTGTATTGTTTCTTAAAATAAAATTTGGCATGATCTGTTGCAGGTTCGTTATAAATGCGTAAGAATGGGTCCGTCTTTGGAGTTCTGTTGGGACACCTTGATTTCCTTAAGGAGATTCTTTGTGTTCGGCTGAGACACCTTCGTTTCCTTGCGACCACTTTGCGTAGTGGTCGCCGCTCCAACGCGGCGACCACTACGCTGGTTGTTTACGATATGCGAATCACCGCGTATGAAGACTCACGACGCCACCTACAAGAAGAACGATGTGGCGTAGTAGCCAAGAGCGCGAGCCAGCGTCCTCATGTTTTGTTTCCCATGCGACGTCATTCTTTTACACAAGGCGCGCATCTGCTCCCGTTTCTCTAACCACACGATGCTATCCGAGGGCCCCGCGCTGGCGTTGGCCGCTGACGTCACGCTCCCCCACTTCGCAGCCGCTACTCGAGACTTCGCCCCACTCCGCGAGAACGCCACTCAGATAAACGGATGCGGCGGCTTTGAGCCTCCTATGCTTAATGTACGACAATAAAACTGCTAAGATAAAATGAAAAACTTGTAGCGTACGAACGGTACTGTGCTCGTACCGGATATTGTCAACCTGTAACTGTGGTTACAATGAGTGCTACAGTTAAAAAAAAGTTGCCTATGCGTAGTTCTTCGTGTAGCTGATAGTTGTTATTATTTATATATGAACACTTCAGCAAGAGATCTCTTTCATTGAGCAGGTTGGTCGCGGAACCGATGACACCCCAAGGGGGAACTAAGTTGATCAGGTGCGAAGGCGTTCGCGCGGAAATCGGCGTGCTTAGCGAAAGGGACGTCCCCTTGTTCATTCGACGCCACCGACGAGACGAGTTAGGCATGGCCGGCGCCAGGAGGTCCAAGGTGTTCATGAGAAAAAATAACCATGGCAACTTCGCGACACCACACCCCTACGGAATACAACTAAGCTTGTGAGCGAGCTAGCTTTACTTCTACATGGCTGATATCCCTGGTGCTCGCGAAAAATACTTTTGAAGAATGCTGGTGGCCATATTTTTGCGACAGGGCCATCCCCCTGTCAGCGAGGGGGCGATGCAGAAATCTGAGGGGGGGGGGGGGGGGTCAGGACATCCGGACATCCCCCCTGGATCCGCGCCTGAATAATCATAATGGACCTTTTTCCAGTAAGGGACCCCTCTAGCGGCCGCCACTTCAACTAAATTTGACGGGCAAAACACACGCTCCCGCCGCTTCTCGCCTCTACGCAGAGCATGGTAGCGTTTGACCAAGCAGTCGATGCGCGACGGCCATCCCTGCGTTTTTTTTTTTTGTCACTTTTGTTGTTGAAGTAGCTTCTCACCGTCCTGCTGTAGCGCGCGCGTATTTGCTCACGTGTAATAATAACACATTTTACATATACCGACGCGACGGCAACATGCTAATGCGACGTGCAGGCCACTTGTAACCAAGATTTGAGAGATGCGCCGGCCTTTATTCTTCAGCAGCTTGGTCAGTACTTTGATTCAAGTGGCGAAGGCATGTGTGAGCGTCAAACACGCCATGGCAGGACTTTCTTCAGGATAAACTCGACCGTCGTTTGGAGTGGCTCGACTTGGAGGAGGCTGTCAACATACGCATGCACCTACGTGCTTGCCCTCAAGAGCGGGCATGCAAGCAGCTCACCATGATGAACCAACAACGTGCAAAACTTCTGCACACGTACTGCGAGTGTACTGCAGGGCAAGTGTTGTTTTATCTCGAGATGTGTCGTATATCGCATGGTAGTGGGGACTAAGTAGACTCAATACAGTACGGAGGGTTAAGCAGAAGGGAAGTGGACGCAACACGTTGTTTTGTCAGGCGCGTAAAGCTTCATTTGCCTGCAAAAAGTAAGACTCGCGGGTTTTCTATAATGCGGCACCGCGAGTGTCGCTTTGGCCTCGCACGATGCATTCTGATCGGCTGTGTGGCGAGATTCTTTTCGTTTGGCCCCACGTAACCGTACTGCTATTTCCACCTGCATGCGGTAACACGTTCTTAAGCCAATGGTAATATCCGTGCGGTATACATACCCGTACATTAAAACATCGCCGTGACTTCGGAGTCAGTCGTAGGGCGAGAAGTGCAATAATCACAGCGCTAGTGTCATGCTGTTCGCAGGCTTAATTTTTGCCTCACTCAGCAAAAATCGCGTGATAACTCACTGATAACATAGGAATTTTTTTTTAATTTGACCGTGCGCTCCACTCCAGTCACCATTCCACGCCGGTTTGTGCAATCGACAGTACAGCAAGTGCCCGGCATGAGATTCGTCGGAAACGCTGCACCTATCGCTCGAGCGTTAGTTCACGGAGTCGTTTTCATCGACAAAAGTGCTTGCAGTCTTTCCCACTAACTGCTAAGTGTTTCCTTTAACCAATATCCTCGCCCAGAACACGAGAAAAATTATTGTTCAGCCCCTCAAGCTCAGGAAATTGCCGCGGATCATGCAAGGGTTCACGCACTCACTTCGCACACCTGCCCTGCGATAATGTCGGCGCGGCGTGGAATGCAGCTGAGGCGAGGGTACGCGCATGCGCATAGGTGAATTGGAAAAAGGTCCATTGGAAATACATCATTCCCACCATAATACATCTTCGCTGATCTTTCATCTCCACCCCAGTGGAAGGGCTGACAGTTTTCAACTGGGTTTTCCGCTAGAGTCAGTATAGCGACTGTATAAGCTCCATGGTGCCTGTTTCAGTTTCACTGCATTTTACGCTTGGCTACAGTAAACTAATAGAGCTCAGGCAATTACGCTAAGGCTCTTACAAACGAGAACTTATCCGAACCCTTTATTAAGCAACAAGATCTATCCGAAGACATCTACTAATACAACATGCGATAAATGTAACGACACTATAGATCTAAATCATGTGCTCCGGCGTTGCTCCGCGTTACGCAGCGACAAGGACAACACTGAAGAGCGGTGGGACGCAGCTCTACGCAGTCTCACATTAGATGAATAGCTATGGGCAGTCCAACGGGCCCGCGAAGCGGCCGATAGGCTAGGCCTTTCTGTCCCAACGTGGGAGCGGCCCGCTTCGGGCTAGGAAAGTAGCGCGACCCAATGGACCAAAATAAAGTTTTTCCATCCATCCATCCATCCATCCGTCCATCCATCCATCAATCTGCTTGTGTGCCGTGCGCCGAGCAGCAGCAGTGGTCAGCCTGCAAATCTGCGAGATGATAGTCGCTGCTAAGCTGGTGGAAGCGCCCAGCAAAATGAGCGCGCCCCGTGGCATATGCGGCGGAACATTGACATTGATAGTCGGTGAAGTTACTTGAAGCGTACGCGGTTGTCAGCGACCGCTCCTTTTGTAGCGAAAGCTGCACTGGCCGCATTCTCGCCGTTTCGCTTTGGCCGGTGGCAGCATCGCGATCTGAGTCGTTGTCTGGCACCGCAGCTGGCTGGCAGCGTTTCTTTCTCTATCGTCTGACCACCCCGCGGCGTCTTACCGGCGTCTGACCACGCCGCAAGCGGCGTCTGACACGCGTCTTTCGCCCGTCGAATTGCTTCAACTGCAAAGAGTCCGGCATGCCAAGCGCGCGAAACTAGCGTCGGAGACCGAGGAAGAGCTAAACGTTCGGCTCGCAAAACACTCGGACTTGTCGGCCTATAATTTATACCTGGCTTATATCGATGAGTGTATACCTCAATATAATAATTACAGCTAAACCAAAGGCTAACCAAGCGAAACCAAGACTTAACCAGGCTAAACCAAGCTTTCACTTTGCATATCCAGGGTGAGCTGAGCTGAGCCGCAACAATTTTTTGTCCGCGTCACCCTTAATATTTTTTTGCAGCGAAGCAGTCAGTAGATGCGATGGCAAATGTCAGTTGAAAGCGTCGGTGAAAGTTCATAAATATAACCATTGCAACTTGCGAAATTAAATAGTCAGAGAATGCGGGGTTGGTATGTCAAGTGTGATAAGCGCGGAAAATTATATTTGTGCGGGGTAATTATGAATGTTTTGGGAATTTGCCAAAATCTTCATAATGGCGCTTTGTACCTAATGAGATTTCTAAAACTGCATCGTTTGAAAACTGGCGCATTGTAAGTTCAAGTTTGCTGGAAATAAAGTGTTTGTGGTGACACAATGTGGGAATATTTGATCGTTGTAATTGCTTTTGGCCGCTGTAAGAAATTATCAGATATGTTGTAATTGATGTCCTCTATGCTTAAGTGGGGAGTCTGTGCTGTTTGCAAACTGCTGAGCGTATCCAGTTGAATCTTCGTATGAATAAGTTGGGTTTTTGGAGGGGCACGTTGATTCATTTGGGAATTGCTGGGTGTTTCCATTTGTGGGAGGTCTCACCACTGCCAAGATATAGGTTCCACAAAAACGGTACACACAATTTCTTATGTAACATAGCCGCTTACTTATGCGGATATTGATTTAGCGGGCGTAAGCCGTCCCTTCATCATAGTACTGGGTGCGAATTTTGAGTGCGTGTTCTGACCACTCAATGTTTGTTCATTCGGTATCGCATGTCAATTCTTTTGTGGTCTCATGAACTCGGAAAGGGCTAATACGAACTAAAATTAGCCCAATTTTGAATTATTAGTGGGCGACTCTGTTAACTGTTTTACTCACGCTAATCAGCATTCACAGACATTCATAGCTCAACTCACCGCGCTCAAATATACTCGCGTCCACTGAGCAACAGTGACTCGTGTTCCCACTAGCGTGCACTCAGCTAGACTCGCGTCCATTTACACTCGCGATTATCTCATACGTCCACCTCGTTCGCCGACTTACCCCGGATTGTGCTTCCTTCCACTCACACACTTGGTCTTTTACCGTCGCGCTGACGCATATGAAAGGAGGACTCCTCACGAGTCGGGGTACTCGTGAGGAGTACGCCCACCTACGAGTATGCCACAAAACCGGGACACAGGTGCTTAAGGAGAACGGACAATGCCAACCAGCGTAGAAGCTATAAACTCACCTAAAGCTCCTGTTTCACAACAGTACACCTACAAAATTTACTGTTTAAGTATCCTGGCTTTTCACCTTTGAAAATTTTAACTTTTTTGGACGTACATGAGAGTCATGGTTCGGCAAAATAAACTCAGTTAGGCTCACTCACAAATATGATTTTTGCTTGGACTCACTCGGACTCAGACTCACCAAGCTCGCACTCAGCTGGGATCACTCACACTCAGAATAACCATAATTCTACTTAGCTATCCGCGGTGTCAGACTCACCAGCATTATACTCAGCCACACTCACTTGAACTCAGACTCACCAGAGATATACTGAGCCGGCCGCACGCGGACTCAGATCTCCCCAAACATAAACTTAGACGGGCTGACTTGAACTCAGGCTTAACAGAATTCTACTCAGCCTGGATCACTCGTAGTCAGGCACACCAAGATTCTGCTGAGCCAGGCTCACTCGGACTCAGAGTCACCAATAATCTAATCTGCCGGGCTTACCCAGACTCGTTGGTTATTCTGAGTCTGATTGAATGTGGTGAGTCGACTCATCAAGGAGTTTGCGGACCCATGGCGGCCAGTTTGACCACTGTAAGCCTTGCGACAAGACCGTGGAACCTTGAAAACAACCGACCTTACAACAGCGTGTGACAGTTCTGCGTGAATACTTTCCGCAACCGTGACTGTTGTGTCAGGAGAGTGGCTATTGAGCATGTTTTGAATGCTGGCTCATTCTTGAAGTAAGCTTTTATAAATAATGCTCATTTCATGCAGGCTATTTTTGGGGCGCAGGCCGACTGTCCTTTGTGGGCTAGATATTCTACCAATTTATCATTGTTATTATTTATTTATTATCATGCACTTCCGAACGATTGTTCGGAAGTGCATGCTATGAAATGAAAGCCGTGCCAGAAAACAGAGTCTGGACGATCCTGCTGCTGCGCTGGAAAATTGTGAAAACTTATTCTCCGCCTGCAATCGATGTCGCACCCGCTAGATTGGAAGTACGTGCGGGGCTTTTTTTTTTCGAAAAGTAAGCTCGGAAGTTTTTGTGCATTCACTTAGAGAAAGGCCCAGGGTGGCCACGGGCTGCTCGTCAGGGTAATTTGTGTACAGTTTATTCATTTTATTTATTTATTACTGCATACTCAAGGTCCAAGCAGGGTGGATAATACAAATAAAAATACAAACAAAGCAGCAAAAGCCATAACAAATAGCAACAAAAGAGCAATACCGATGCAGGATCAGAAATGGAAACTGGCAATCTGATCACTTGCATCAGTAAGGCAATTCCAATCATGTATGGTCCTGGAAAATAAAATTTGAACAGGTCAGTGCAAGCAAAATATGACGTGAGCGCATTTTGTTGGTGGTGTCGGATTGGTCTGCTAGTTAAGGGTGATAAATATGGAGATAGATCTAGAGCTAGCTTGTTATTCAAAAGTTGGGAAAGAAATTCTGATCTAAATGTTTGCCTTCGTGCTTGTAAAAGTGGTATGCCATTAGCTTGCATTAAATTAGAGGGTGAGTCTAACGCGGAAAATATGTTATATTACAGCCTTTCTCTGAATACGCTCAAGACTATCAATGTTACGTATCAATGTTAGGATCCCATGTAATGCATGCATATTCTAGTTTTGGTTTCACAAGAGTGGTGTAAAGAGGAGTTTAACATTAGTAGGATGAGTTGTAAGTTTATGTTTCAGGACACACAGCTTGCGAAAGGCAGATGAGCAAACATTATCAATATGAAGATTTCAAGATAGGTTAGAAGTCAGTGTCGCACCAAGATCTTTGTAGCAACTTACTTGTTGTAATGGTAAAGACCCTAAGAAGTAAGTATATGATAGTGGATTCTTTTTCCGAGTTACTGCAAGGCAGACACATTTGCTTATGTTTACAGTTAACCAGGCCGCCAACTTTACAAGCTGTTTTAAGGGTTTGTTCAGAAGGCTCGGCTGTCTTGCGGCAAGGCTTACATTCACCAAACTGGCCGGTTTATCAATCTTCGCTTGCGGGAACAATTGACGTTGCTAAACTGGACACCAAGCTATAATTTATCAATTCCTTGTCGGTCGTGACGTTGTTCACCAGATTTAGTGTAACATTTGCATTATTACGAGGCACATATACCAGCGCACCCGTGAGATAGCCAAGATTTCTGTATTTGAAAATGCGCAGTCTTTTGTGAGCCAGAGATCTACCGCTCTAAGCTGGAGTCTGCTTTTCTAGATAACGCTTAACTATAGTTCGCACCATGACACCTCTGATTTTGTCACTCGATTTCGGATAGATCCTCCTTTATTACAATGTGATTAAGAGCTTGTTTCCGGCTTCTTTTATGGCTTGGTGTACATATTTGGTACATGCTAGGAATTAGCCTTCAGTTGAAATAGAGTGCTCGCGTAGTACTCATTTTTTTCTTGTCGGCACCTTTGTTTCGCTGTTAAATCACAAATCTTGTCCAACGATAAAAACACTCCATTCGTACTGTATACATAGTTTCATTAAATGAACGTCGACCAGTAGACGTCAAACATCTCACAGTAAAGTAAAATAAGTGACAAAGGCGCGAAAAGTAAGAGGAGGTATAAGAACAAGAAAAGTACTAGAAAAAGGGCACCAAAAGGAAATAGAGCACTGATAAAAAGTGAGCGATAAGATGTGTTGTAAACGGCCCATGACCCCGGCGCTACAGCGCCGCTGGGCAAACATCCTACAGCGCAATCTCGTAACTCCGCACGAGTTCCCGTCATAGCATCTGGCCACCTGGGTTAATGTTTCGGGCATGAATTTGACCTCAGCAGACGAGAACGAGTGTACGAGTTGAGTCAGCGGCTGACCGAGTTGCAGCGATATGGTAGACATTGTGGAAGATAGCGGCAGTGCACTTGTATCTCTGGTCTGCCGGGTCAACAAGCAGCGAACGTGCGAAGAGACCATCCCCGAACGCTGCTCTATTTTTGACAGGTTAGAATTGAATTGTTGCACCACTCTCTCTATAGATAGTCTGTAGGTATACTGAGTATTGCAGTATTCTGAAAGGCTCATTTTGAAGCATAAAAATTGCTATCCAGCTCTTTGGTTGTAGGTTGATGCTGTGAATGCATTCATAACCCCTCCCCCCGAACACAATATGAGTTTTAGTTGAAGTAATTACTGTTCATTAGTCCGAGCCAAAAATGGCAGCAACACCATTTTCTCGCCGCGTTCACCGAACTATATAGCATAACCGTTGGAATATCATTTACATTAGTAGGAACAAATGAATTAACTAAAACACAGCAATGCGCACCTGATTCATCGATTAAATATGAACAAAGCAGCTTAGCGAAAACTTTTTCCAACTGTGGTGTTGATGAACAAACTCCTTTTTCGAGCTCATTCCTTTTGTTAAACACGTGTCAGAAACCAATACAATCAAGTGGAGAGCACATCTATTACGCGATGTCCGGTAACCTGCAATGTTTAGGCTCGCAGATAGGGCATGGGTCTGTACCCTATCTGTTGCTTGACGACCTTTAAACCTTATCATCCAAATGATATCAGGACTCTTCGGCACAGTGTTAACAAGGAATCCTGCAAACTTTTCATTATAATAATGCAAAATTCATTACAACCTACCACTCTTGTGAATGCTCTAAGTAGCATCTGAGTACCTGCAAGGCGTTATGAGTGTATTTAGGAGTCGTTTTCAGGTAGTGCATGCATGAAGTGATTTGGCAGCGACGCAGTAAATTCTATAAAGTTTCACCCAAGGCATGCGAATAATGACAATTGTTTAGGTCGATAGCCAACTCCTTATTCAATACCTTCCAAAGTATAGTTCAGATTTCCCGAAGCAGAATGCCTCACAGGGGTTGCACAAATCGACGTTCTTTCTTGAAGCGTATGTCACCAGGGCAAGCCACGCAAATCACCGCTGGAGCTTTGTTGCAGTCATCTGAAGGTCAGGCAAATGTTATTGTTAATATTGAGTCACTGTTCTGTGCTGAGTCAGTTCAATTAATAATGGACAGCAGATGTTTATAGCAACGCCAACCAGGTTGGCATTGGGGTCGGGCTCGTTCAGCGCTATTCGAATGGAACCGAACGCATAATCGCTTACGCTAGCCGGAAACTATCAGACACTGAGCGTCATTACCACTCTCACTAGCTCGATTGTCTAGCGGTGGTCTGGAGTGTCGGCGAAAAGTTTAGATATTATCTGTTCGGATGCACGTTCACAACTGTGGCAGATAATTCAGCGATTGCCCGGATCTTGTAGAGGCAGCACCTAAATCAATCATTCGCACGCAGTATTTTTCGCCTTCACGAGTACGTCTACGACGTGCGACACCACGCCGGTGCTCTGAACCACGTCGCCGAAGCTTTTTCCTGAAACTCGAACGTGGATGGCTGGCACAGAAATGAATATCACTGGATAATATTTTCGCAGTAAGGCATCTTCAAACCCCAACGCGAAGATAAATACCTCAATAAAATACTCCCTTCGCTGGTGATCAGACCGAGTTTGTTCCAACTTTGTGATGCGGGAGGGCACAGTATGTCGTCGCTATTAGCAAAAGAATCGCTGAGATGAACAGCACAGCCTGGTCCCTTCGGCACCTTTGCTCCACCATATATTACACGCTATCCATGGCACATTGGAAGGAGGACACGCCGGCCAAAAAGCCACGCTGAGGATGGCTCAAGAGCTCTTTTGGTGGACAAGAGTGGAGAAGAATGTTTGCTCATACGTGGCGACCTGTGAGGTGTGTCAGCAGCAGAGACGATTAACGGGGTTGGTGCCTGGTCTCCTTACGCCAATCCAGTGCTAGAGGACATTTCCGACAGCATCGGCATCCACCACATTTAGCCACTCCCTACCGTAGCAGTTGGCAACCGGTACATTCTAGTTGCCCTAAACAGCTATAGAAATTTGTGAAGGCTGTTTTCGTGCCTCGTGTCACCGTCAGTTTCGTCATCAGTTTCCTGCAGCACCAATTCGAATGGCGACACGGTCTACCAAGAAAGCTGATCTCGGATAGGGCTACCACTTCCAGAAGCCGCGAGCTCCGGACCTATCTCTCTGCAGCAGAAGTCGAGCGCCACTTTGCATGGGACTATCATCCACAAGCCAATGGTCTAATGTCAGTGTTCAAATCAGCCAATCGAAGCATGGTTGTCTCCATAATGTAGAAACAGTAAACTTGGTGGAGTTGACCGGGACCAGCACCTACAGCCAGCCGTGTATGCCATCAACACCTCATTTCAGAGTTTTGCTCGGACGACGCCATACAGAATTGTGCACGGACAGCTGGCAAAACTGCAAGGATCACTTAACGTAGACACGCCAGTGAATCCATGGCACAGTCTGGAAAGAAGGACATTGCTGATCAATATATGAGCCGAGACAGCAAGAATGCTTTCCGCGCACAACAGGCACAGAAGAGCTAATACGACCGGCGCCTTCGTCCAGCGCCAACGGGATAAGTCAGAGACGAGGTGTGCGTAAAGTGGTCAACGCAGACGCGCAGCCAGAGACTACATGTGCAAAATATGGGGGGCCTTTTGTGATCAAGGAACAGCTGGGCCAGAATACTTGGCGTTTTAGTTGTACAACGTATTTCCGGAAGCGGCTCAGACAGACGCTTGAAAAAGCATATTTGCCGTGCTCGTGTACCGCCTGAAAAAGATTCACTGACGATTACGATACTGCCTCATGCAAAATTTAAGTGCAGCTTTATGTATGTTTTCATTGCGCGATATACATTAATACCCCGTTAACTGGAAGTAGTAAAAACTGGAAAAAAAAATTCGAGATCACCGAAGTTTCGAGATAGCTGAATTCACGAAAATATAAGCATAACCACCGTGTAAAGCCAACATGACGCTTTTCCAATATGACGTCGGTATCCGCCGACTTCCTCACAAAAGCGCAACGTACCAGGAGAGGTACATGTAGTAGATCATTTTTGCGATATTATGTGCGACTCACCAACCAACACGTCTGTCGTATATAGGCAACGGCGAACCTCGCACATATAAGCGCTAACATAGATGCATGTTGACACCGTGTTCGACCCCGAGTCTCGCTAAAAATCGCGCGAGCGTGCTCGGTTCCCCGCAGTTTTCAACCGAGGATAACCTCCACAGAGCGTCGCTCGCTACCGCCCTGTTTAATAACGTGACCACCGCCAGCGCAACCACGCACAAGAGCTGCCTCCGAGCGCCGGGCATTGAGGCACTGCCGTGCGTCGCTGGCGTGTTTACAAATGGCGGCGCGCTCGCCTCTGGCCGACGCTACTATTTCTCGCACTATTTGCGCACGTCAGTGGTAGTGCCGACATTCCGTCCGCGTAATTAATGGGAACAACCGGCTAAGAACTGTAGATTAAGGTTAAGTAGAATGAAGCAAAAGGAACTGAGACAAAATTGCAGGCCTGGGCCAGTATTTTCTAGCGATGCGTTATGCTTTATTCTACGCTAGTCTTATCACCCACCGCTCACGGCCGGCTGATCCCGTTGATAACGCGAGCGGACCTTCGCTTTGACCGCTCACCTAGCGCGAAAAGCACGAAAAGGCATCGCTACAAAATACCGGCCCTGGTTTCACTTTTTGGCGATAACAGAGCTGCGTAAAACATTAAAAAAAACGTTTCGGTACTGTCGTTTTGCAGAATTTTCGCAGTCCACGTTTGAAGACATCTGGAGTTCGGCGCAGCCGCGTTTCGAGATAACCGCCAAAAAACCCATGGAGTTGACACCGGGCCAGGGAAAAAATTCGACTTATCCGATAAGTCGAGATATCTGAAATAGAGTTATTGAGGGTTTACTGTATTGGCTGGCGCCGACAATTTGTCTCTTGCGGCATGTTGCAAACGCAGTGAAGTGTGACACGACTGCCTCGAAAATCTGGAGATCGCGAGAGCCAGCGCTTGGGTGGCGCATGGCCGCCATTCACAGCAGCCTACGCGGACAGACTTCCCAGACGACGCGCGCTACTCTGGCGCCGTCTTGTAGACATCATCGCCGCACTACGCTTTTCTTCTCGCGCTTTCGCCATACCCTCCTTCGCTATCCGACTCAATCTTCCGCTGCACCTTCCTCTCCGCTTTCCTCCTCGCGTCATTCAACGCCCGCGGCACTCCGCGTTCGCTCTTTCATCTTTCGCTGCCCTCGATCGCTCAGTTACGAGTGACGACGTCGACGCTCGCTGCAGGAACGGGCCTCTAAAAGCTGCGCTCTCAAAGTATCACAAGCCCTTCCGCTGTCGAGAATTGGGGGTCCGCGGGGTCCGCGGCTCTTGGGGTCCGCGGCTCTTTGCTGACGTTTCGCCTGGGCTTCGGAAGCACTCACGCTAGAATCGGCACGTCGACGACGAGCCCCTTCCCGAAAGAGTTCGTGGCGCCATTGCTCAAACGGAGCCTGCTCCTCGGCGCAACGCACCACGCGGGCCTTCCCATCCCTACAACGAAACTAATCTGAGGAAACGGAAGCCTGGTGGAGCGCGCGCGAACCCCCTTTCCTTCCATTTCCCTCCACGTGACGCACCAACCGACCCTGATTGGTCGCGCACGTCACCTGATCAGGCGGCGGTGCAGCTTTCCCCGCACCTATACTACTTTAGGAGCAGCCAGATTTTTTAGCGTGGCACCACCAGCACCACCGCCGACACTTGTGAGGCAGTACAAGCTTCGCTTGAAAAAAGCCTTCCCTGTCAGTACTGAAATTGCTGTGCTTGTTTCGCTTCATATAAGCGAACGCAGTCGTGCCGAGTGGGGGGAAGCTGAAGTGGAGAAGCAGAGGAGAAAGTAATGTGGTGTAAACAGGCGCTCTGGCGGACCGCCGATTGTCTATTGTCCTACATTATTTAAAATTTTCTAAATGATCTTCTTAAAAAATCCCGCTAAGAACCCTGTCATAGGTTCCATGTACTATAAAGGTGCAGCTAATTAAATGACAGTTTGCTAGATATAGTGAAAAAATTAAGCCAGTTCCATGCTTGTGAAGTCTAAAGAAACAGCGGAGCTATGCAAGCGTGGGTGTATGATTCTACGCTATGTAAGCGTGGGTATGACTCTCGCCTTCGGACCGGAATACCCGAGTTCAAATCCCGCCCCTCTCTGTTTCTCTCTCTGTGTCGCTCACTCTATGGCTCTTATTTTCTCTTTCTCTCGCCCAAAGCAAGTTCTGTTACACTCGTCGGTACAACGCAATCATATGGTTCCCATAAATACATGTTCTGCAAGCTTGGGTGTATAGCCTAGTGGTTATGGCGCTCGCTTTCGGACCGTGGGTAGCCGAGGTCGAATTCCGCCTCGTCAAGAAATTTATTCTGTTTTATTAGATGCGAAGCAGCTTATGGTCGGGGCTATGTCACTCCCTCACCCCATCCGCCAAGCGGCGTCCAGACTGCGCATGCGCATCCTCCTCCCTCTCCTCTCCTTGTATGTATACGTATAGTATATGTACGCCAAGTTCCGACTTCTGCTTCCGGTTCCGGAAGCCAGCTTCCGGCTTCCGGAGAACGCTTCCGGAGTTTTGCCCAAATGATCCCCCGGTGCTTCACCCACTCATCATCATTAACTTCGTGCTCTCATTCTCCTCCCGCAACGCCGCGATGAGTGCCACGGACAGCGCCAGCGTCAACGCCAGTGTCAGCGCCGTGGACGGCGCCGCGGAGAAGAGGGCTCGAGCCGCTGCCACGAAACGGCAGCGGCGACAGGCCGATCTGAAAACTAATGGGAACTTGAGTCGACCCCATGACTGCTTTGCATACTACTCAGGGTTCCCCTAAGGGAAGATGGTGTAATTTTTTTATTTCTTCATTTCTCTCTCTCTCTTTTTCTCCCACTGCGCTTCATTTCACACTCTCTCCACTTCGCTCGAAACTGCGAAAACCATCGCTGCATAGGGATCAACCTCGACCTTCAACAGCTCCGCTGCTAAAAATGTTCGCAGTTTCACCCGAAAGGCGAGTGCATTAATTGCGATAGCAAATTAGTAGGCGAGTAAGGATAGTACTTTTATCGGCTGTATAAACTTGGACACATTCGCTTACTAGCAGAATTCACAAGCATGGTGTCAGTGCGCACAAGCAAACATGAATAGATCACATCGATGACCGCCCACAACCACTGTAAGAACGCTGGCGTGAGCAAGCGTGCCAGCAGCAGCGAGTGAAGGTTCATGTGGTCTATGGCGGTGAACCTGAGCGGCGAAAGCACAGCACATACAAAGGTCAGAGATGTGTGTAGATCCCTTTCAAGATATCGTACGCGCGACAGCCCGAAGGCTCGCAAACTACAAGTACGCAGTTGCTGGAAGAGTAGAAGCAACACCCCCTTCCTCCCACACTGCCTTCCCACTTTCCTCCATTTGCTGGCGAGCTTCCAGTTCCCCTTGCACCAGGTCACCAAATACGCATTTGGTGCCGCAGCTAAACATCGCCTCCCATCCCGCTACGGCCTTTTGCGCGACAGAAGACGTTGCGTTTGCTGTCCGCCGTGCATTCGCTCCCCGTGAAAGCACGCGTCTCTCGCAGAAATCCCCTTGGAGTGTACATATAATTTCTATAGCAATAAAACTTAAAAACCCTCCCCTACTGGGAAAAGGGGTGCACGCGAAGCGGGTCCAACCCTAGGGGAGGGGTTGGTTAGTTTCTTGAGCGTTTGAGACGTTCACGGAACCACTGCCACTGCCGTTCCTTCAACACAGCCTGCTTTTCGGCAGAACGAACCATACGCGGCCCCGCCATCTGACTGCCGGGCCTGTATTAGTGTGAAACGGCTGGTGAACACGCGATCACACCACTTCCCTTCTCCGGAGGCAGATTACACCTGTGATTGGTTGGAGGTATGGCGGGCTGCGGGCTCCGCATCTACCTCTTCATGCATATAAAAACCCGTTTTAAAGGGCGCGTGGGATCAACCGACGATCCTGAATTCTTGTTCCCATGCCAGGTTATTGAAGATTTCCTTTGTCTTGTGCATATTAATCTTCAACCCCACTCTTACACTTTCTCGGTTATGCTCCTCAATCATTTGTTGTAATTCGTCCCCACTGTTGCTGACTAGGACAATGTCATCTGCAAACCGAAGGTTGCTGAGATATTCGCCGTTGATCCTCGCTCCTAAGCCTTCCCAGTCTAAGAGCGTGAAATCTTCTAAGCATGCAGTGAATAGCATAGGAGAGATTCTGTCTCCTTGGCTGACCCTTTTCTTGATAGATAACATTCTACTTTTCTCGTGGAGAAGCAAGGTAGCTGTGTAATGTTTGTAGATATTTGCCAAGATATTCACGTATGCCTGCTGTACTCCTTGATTACACAATGCCTCTATGAATGCTCGCATCTCTACTGAATCAAATGCCGTGTCATAAACTAGGAAATCAACATAGAGTAGCTAATTGTACTCTGCAAATTTGTCGATTACCTGATTGGTGACATGAATATGATCAATCGTGGAATATCCCTTCCTGAAGCCAGCCTGTTCTCTTGGTTGACTGAAGTCAAGTGTTAGCCTGATACTAATGGAAATTATCTTGGTGAATGTTTTATACAACACTGAAAGCGAGCTAATGGGCCTATAATTCTTCAATTCTTTTCCGTCTTCTTTCTTATGGATTAGTATAATGTTGGCGCTCTTCCAGCTCTCTGGTACATTTGAAGTCGTGAGGCACTGCGAATAAAGGGCCGCAAGCTTTTCATGTACGATATCTCCTCCATCCTTGATTAAATCGACTGGTATTCCATCTTCTCCAGCAGCATTTCCCCTGATCATGTCTTCCGAGGCCCTTCTTACTTGGCTTGGCTGCTCTACGAACAGTACAGGTCAGTATAGAATTTTTCCGCTGCTTTTACTGTCATCCAAATTGCTGATGATATTGCCCTGCTTATCTTTCAGTGCATACACCTTGCCTTGACCTATGCTAAGTTTTCTTCTCACTGATTTCATGCTGCGTCCATATTTTACTGCTTCATCAATGTTTTCCAGGTTATAAATTCGAATATCCCTTACTTGTTCTTTCTTTCTTCTTGTTGATCAGTTTTAACAGCTCAGAGAGTTCCATCTGATCTGTTGAGTTTGACACTTTCGTGTTTTGTCACTTCTTTTTAGGTCCTTTCTTACTTGGGAGAGCTTACCTACTGCTTGCCTTGGTGCCTTACCTCCTACTTCAATTGCTGCTTCGGAGATGAGCCTAGTTACGGTTTCATTCATTAATTCTATGTTGTCTTCATCTTCCTATTCTAAAGCTGCATATTTGTTTGCAAGCACCAGCCTGAATTGGTCTGCTTTTACCCTTACTGTGTCTAGGTTGGCCTGTTTCTTGACCAATTTTATTCTTTCTCTCTTCAAATTGAGAGAAATCCTAGATCTCAGTTATCTATGGTCACTGAACCTTACCCTACTTAACACTTCTACATCCTTCACTATGCTGGGATCGGCAGAGAGAGAGAGTATTAAATCTGTTTCATTCCTTGTTTCTCCATTAGGGCTGTTCCAGGTCCACTTCCTGTTGGTGCGCTCCCTGAAGAAGGTATTCATTATTCGGAGCCTATTCCTTTCCGCGAATTCTAATAACATCTCTCCTTGAGCGTTCCTAGAATCGATGCCGCAGTTGCCAATGGCTTGCTCACCAGCCTGTTTTTCCCGCACTTTTGCATTGAAGTCACCCATGACTACAGTATAATGAGTTTGCACCTTTCTCATTGTTAATTGAACTTCTTCATAAAACTGTTCTATTTCTTCAGCATTTTGACTGGTGGTTTGGGCGTATGCTTGTACTACCTTCATTCTATACCCCCTATTCAACTTAATTACGATTACTGCTGCTCTCTCATTAATGCTGTAGAATTCATCAATGTTGCCCGCTATGTCCTCATGGACTAGAAATCCTACCCCGAATTCTCTCTTAACTGGAAGACCTCTGTAGGAGATGACATGGCCGTTAGTCAGCACTGTATAAGCCTCACCAGTTCTTCTAACCTCACTAAGGCTAATAATTTCCCAGGCAATGCCTGGTAATTTGTCAAATAGCCCCGCTGAGCTAGCCTCACTCGAGAGGGTGCGCTTGTTGAACGTTGCCTGGTTCAGTTTCCAGTGGCGCCTTGTCTGGTCCCAGAGATTCTTAGCACCCTCTGCCGCATCGCAGGTCTGACCGCCGCCTTAGTCAGGTGCTCCGTTAGCACCCTCTGCCGCATCGCAGGTCTGACCGCCGCCTTAGTCAGGTGCTCCGCAGCAGCTGAGGACTGAGGGGCATGGGTTAGTTGTAGGAGTCATGAGGGAGGTAGTCGCCGAATACTGCACCAGGAAGGCCAATTCCTGTTCTGGTGAGGGAGTGACTTTGTTGAAGCTTAGTGTGCCTTTCTAATTTGGTTGCACCTGGACTAGTATAGCCCCACTAGCTTTCAGTAATATGTATATTTTTAGCCGGTGTCAGGCTCCACTCTATGCCTGAAAATCTAAAGTAAAGTACCACGAAAAGTACCACAGAAGGTAACAAAAGTAGGAGGAAAGGGAAGAGAAAGTAGTACGTCAAGTACACACACGACAACCTTCACTTATCCCGATTTTCTCGACCGGGGAAGGGCTGCTTATTTTCATTCTTTCTCTCTCTGTCTATTTCATTCTCTCTCTTTCTGTCTCTCTCTTTATTTCTCTCTCTCTCTTTCTTTCTCGTCCCTGGTATGTCCCATTGAGCTTGGACCCTTTCTGCACAATCACCAGGATCGGCCCACTTTTCAGCGTGACACCACCGCCGAAACTTGTCAGCCTATAAAGCTTCACTTAATAAAGAAACAAATAAAACAAAATAAACTTTCTTGACAAGGCAGAATTCGAACTCGGGTACCTACGGTCCGAAGGTGACCGTCATAACCACACTTGCAGACCATGCATTTATGGGAACCATATCATTGCATTGTACCGACGATTGTAACACAACTTGCTATGGGCGCGAGAAAGAAAAAAATGAGAGTGTGAGAGAGAGATAAAGAAAGAAAGAGAAAAAAGCCGGCAGACCCCAAGCCCTGTAGGAATCGATGTTATGCAAAGCAGAGTCAGTGTGGGGAGCCGACGAAGTTAATGACCATGAGAGCAAGAAGACGTAAGCGGCTGTTTCATGACCTACATGACACGCATGTCATGAGATTCTTGTCATGACCTATCATTTATGTCTGAACCCATTTCAGTGGCTTTTCAGTGTTAATCTCTGTTCGCTGAGTCATCGTCATTTTTGGTGAGTCATGCTCATGACATCTACCATCATTCTTTAGTGATTGCTTCACTTACTTAGTGCCCACGCCCCAACCCATTCCAGTGGTTTTTGAGTGTTAATCATTTTTCGCTAAGTCAATGTCATTTTTGATGAGTCATACGAATATGACTTCTACTATCATTCTTTAGTGTTTCCATCACTTAGTACCCATGTCCGAACTTATTTCAGTGGTTTCTCAGTATTAATCATTCTCTCTGAGTCATTGTCATTTTTGCTGAGTAATGCTTATGACTATGACTTCTGTCATCATCCTTTAGTGTTTCCTTCAATTAGCGCCCACGTCCGAACCCATTGCAGTGGTTTATGAGTGTTATTCATTTTTCGGTGAGTAATTGTCATTTTTGCAGAGTCACGCTCAAGACTATTACTTCTACCCTCATCCTTTAGTGTTTCCTTCACTTAGTACCCATGTCCGAACCCATTCCAGTTACATACCAAGTTATCGAAACGACCATGAGAGAACCAAGATGAAGGCGGCTGTTTCATGACCTACATGTCATGATATGCATGTCATGACCTATCATCTATGTTCGTCATACACTCTTGTCATACTATGCGAATTTTGGTACCTACCAAGTTAACGAAACGACCATGAGAGCACCAAGACGTAGGCGGCCAGATAATAGATAGATACTGTCAAAGTGGCAAATGTTCGCCAAGAGATGCTTCACATTTAAAAGAAAGAGAAACACACACAGAGAGAGAGAGAGAGAGAAACAAAGAAAGAGAGAGCGAGAGGAGGGATTTTAACCCGGGTGCTCCCGGTCCGAAGGCGAGCGTCATACCCACTACGCTATACACCCACGCTTGCGGAGCTCCGCTGTTTCATCAAATTTCACAAGCGTGGCATTGCCTTAATTTTTCAGCTAGGGAGCCTGCCTATCTTTCAGCGGAGCTGTTAAATGCTCGCTAGGTTGGTCTCGTTGTTGTGCGCTGCATCGCCGCGTTGGGAGAGCGTGAGCTGGGAGAGAGTGAAGTTAGCCCTCATGCTCGGGCTCGGCACACGCTCGTGCCACTTCTCCCGCTTTTGTCGTCGTCGTCTGCTTTCACAGCTAGCCGCGTTGCTGCTAATCATTCCAGCGTAGAATTTCACTTCTCTTCTGTCGTCGTAATGGGAAGGACGCGTTCACAGGGGTATGAGCCATTGCTTAAGCCTGTATGAGCCATTAATATGCAACTGACAACGTGTCCTAACGCGTTTGAACAACGCCGCCGTGAACGTACTCGGGAGAGGGCTCGTCGTCGGCGTGCCGATGGTAGCGTGGGGGTTTCCGAAGGCCAGGCGGAAAATTAGCGAAGAGCCGCAGATCTTGAGTTTAGGGAGCGCGATGTTGAGGCCAAACGTCATCGAAGAGCCGCGGACCCAGAGTTGAGGGAGCGCGATGTTGAGGCCAAACGTCAGTGTCATCTTGCCCTCCAGGAACGCGACAACAGTGGTGCACGCCTCGGCAACGCTAGCACCAACTTCCCCGGTGCGACGTCCAGGTTGCAACGCGAAGTTTCCCTACCGGAACGCTCATGATAGACATGTTCGGCTGGGTGATGCCCAACGACAATACGCCCATCCTCATCGCGGGGGGCAACACCCGCCATAGTCACAGCTTCGCTGGCTTCCATCTTCAAAGTAGTGGAAGGGCTCTGAATATTTTTTTTCTTTTTTTAATGTACGCTACTATATATTTCCCCCTTTCAATTCAGCACTAATTGTTGTTCAGCTATCATTCACTACCACACCTGCGACGAAGGGTTCCTGCCAAGGGGAGCGAAGCGCTGCGGCCTAATGCGCGGGTGTGGGGGCTTCGATAGATGTCGCTTTAGCATCCAGAAAAAGCACCAGAAAATGCTAGGAACGCCCCGGGATCGGCTGTGAAGCGCGCGTCTCGCGTTTGACCGCCTGCTCAATGGGCGGTTTGCATCCGCCGTCTGCTTTCGTCGGTGGAGGCGCTGATTGCCATGATAGATAACAGACTCTCTGAAAATGCTACATAAAAACATGTATGGCCTACCTGATTAAATCAAGCAGGCTAGGTGTCTATTTGTCACCGTCCCGTTTCAAACGATGCCACTAAATCCCCATTATCATCAATGTGAACATATTTGCCGCTCTAAACAATTGGAGCACACAAACTCGTGTTAAGACTATGCGCACATCATACGAAGCTTCACTGTATGCAGATTCCAACTTAATAGATCTACTGCGTTCTTTAAGTGAATTCGAATCTACTCAGCGAGAACCTGACCTACCTACCGATCCCGGCGAAACCATGGAAAGATAGGCAACCAAAGTTTCGCTTTAAAAGGAGATTGGAGGCAGTGCTCTTTGAAGCGTGGTCTCTTGTGCCGGCAACACCTAAAATGGGAGAGGGAGAATAGTTATCTCCAACTATAATTAAATAAATAATTCATCCTTCAATTGTTGGATAAATTCAATAAATGGAAGGTCTCCTTAAAATATGGCTTATCGCTGTGATCCGATTTGAATTGATCGCTGCGTGTTGATGAGGATTACGATTTCCATACTATGGCAAATAGCCACAATGGGGGACTGGCCAAAGCGGCCGGTACATTTATATCAAGTAAGAATTCGAAATGAAGAAATTCAAGTATATGGGATTTGTCACATACGCGAGGGCATAGGCGCGCTTTTTGCTTTACGCTAAACACGCACGAATGGTATAGGCACACTTAGAGCAGTTCACTAACCGCTTTACGAATACTTCGCTTCACCATTTCAAATGTGCGTTGGGTCTGCATTTTTTACGTTCCTCTTCTAGTGATTTAGAACGCATTTGGGCGATCGCACATATACGTGCAAGATGTGCGTGATATTGCGAAGCAGATGGACGTTGTATAAGAAGCCGCGCCAAATACGCAAATCCTCATTTTCATCATAAATCGTACTGTTGGGAGGCATAAGATTAAGATCGGTACAAGGTAAGTGATCCGCAGTCGAAACTCACGGCCCACTGATTAACAGGCGAAGCATAGCTCGTCAGGAGTAAATCTATTCGTCGAGTCCAGGCTTTTCTCGATGCTTTCTTTGTCGCCGGCCTGGTGAATTCTACGGCCCTAACCTGTTCTCTCTAAATCCCGTCTCAAACATGCCGCGATCATGTTCCGATTGCAGCCCAATCCTAATTAATCGAATGGCAGGCTATATACGTGACGCATTTGCCTCCTTGCAATCCAAGCGACCCCGGAGAGACATGAAACCTAGCTATATACGCTGGTTTGTCCGAAGCAGCGAAACACCTCCACAAGATGTTGAACAGATCCCCACTGGCAGACTAAGTGCCCATATTGAAGTTTCGAACTTCCCACGCACGGTGTACATTGTCTGCACCCCCCTCTTGTCTTCATCAGGACACAATAAGCCAGACCTCCCCCCCCCCCCCCCCGCCAATAACCAAACTGCAGCAATATATACACAGCTACTGTTTTGCCAAAACCAAGTGCTCACATGATTAACAAAAACGGACGTTATTTTCCACTGCACATACGCAACGATGACTCCGTGTGAATTACAACTCCCACCCGATAACTGCAGCCGCGAGGTGGTTGATGAATCGGCATTGACTCCCCCTGTCTGTGCCACCTATCTATGGGTTTCGGGCTGTCGACCAGCCCTCGGGGCGACCTGTCCCTTCTGACTTTGCCCAGCTACTCTCACAGATCTACTGCCCCTCTCGTGCAATTTTACCGCTCTGCGCTCGTCATAGCGCTACTACTTGTGAAAAGCGGGCTAAAACTATACACAGCCCACCTTATTAATCTGTGAACCTATGGTCTGTATAATAGATCTCTCGTGGACTTCATCAGACTCCACAAATTACACCCGTACGTGGCATAACGTGCATGATTCACATGTTTAATGCAACAGCACAAACTTTCGAATTATAAAGAAAAAGATCATCTCAATTTCCTTTAACTCTTTCAGTTCAAAATGTCTCAAAACGGCCTGGTATAGGTTGTAGCTTATGGTGAATGTGGCTATTCTCATACTTTCAGAGGTTGCAAAGACTGATGTCGCGTGTTACCAAACACTGAGTATGTGTCGGTGTCTCGGCCAGACAGTCGGTTTGAGAAACAGCCATGACATGACGCGAAGCGCCTTTACAACCTCTGGCTTAAATGTTTCACAGTTTCGCTATTTCTTTTTTTTAAAGCATGGAATGTCCTACAACAAGCATTTTGCACTGTAAGCAACTTATTCGTATTATGGTTCAATGCACTTGAAAAATGCACTTGAGTGCCAGCGTGGGTTCGTACTCCCGTCCTCAGTCCGTCTTTGTGAGCCCGCGTCGAAGCATCAGGATCCGAAAGGCGCGCAACAACTGACTACAGGAAAAACAAAGAACAGCGTTCTCGTCGAGGTGCTCAATACCTTGCCGACCGCTATAGCCGGCTTCAAGTTTGGCTTCATTTATTCGCTTCCCCTTTGAAACGGGGTGGTGACAAATATTCACCTAGCCCACTTGAACCAATCAGGTATGCCATCAGGATCATCTGGATTCAGTACGAAATAGTTCGCCCCTCTTCAGTGCAAAGTCGAAAATGTGGCGGGAAAACAAGGTATATCTCTGCTATCGCTGTAGGTAATGCTTAACCGCTCCTCGGGCAGCATTTGCGCTTCACGAGATAGCAATAACGCGGCCTAGAATGCGCGTTTTACTACTGGTCAGTAGCTTATACTGTCTCAAGGTCGCTTATACTGTCTCAATCTACGGCGACTCATTCCATTTCTTGGAAAATGGTGGAACGTCCAGATAAGCATCTTTCGTTGGAAAATACCTGTCTCGCATATACGAATAGATTACAAATGGTCCTTCGTTGCGTCTGACCATGAACACTAAACCGGGTACACTTGCAGCATCTATGAAAACAGTTATATACTAACCCGACGTGTTGACGCGCCTGGGCAATCTTTGCTGAAGTGAATACGCAAGCAGACCCGCTGCTTTTACTATTTTAACGCGATAGCGTTAAGGGCCCCGTGTCTCAGAAAATCCGACGTCGGCATCCGTGGTGGAGAAAATCATCACGAACCACCCCTACAGCGCAGGCCCTCCGCGTGGCTCAAGGTGTTAGTGAACAAAAATTGAATTTGTCACAGTGATATCCGTCAGAAAAATGGTAAAGTACGACTTAACCACAACCTACAGGCATGGTGGCGTCGGATTGTAATGGGAATAAACGAGAAAACATAATTCTGTTACGAGGGAACTCAAACACAAACCCTTGTTCCAGCATTTCTACCATAACAACAGCGGCGCGCTCGGGTAGGTTACTTGCGAAAATACTATCCAGAAGGCACTCACATCCTCGACAGGTCAAAATAGGACTTAGCCAGCCTAAAGTGTTTTGGACACAGGCGCGCGTCGGGGCAATAGCTTGCAAATATTAAAATAATAATAAAATGTCCTAGGGCTTTCACATTTTAATATAAGATGACTTATATTGCCCCAGGAAAAAGATGTTCCCAGCAATACATTTCTGTTTAAAAGTGAAGCCGACTTTAAGGGGAGCGGTGTAAGCTGGCTTTCCCATGTGCAGTGTTGCAGTGAAGCCTACTCATAAAGAAAAAATCGATGCGAACGGGGCCCGATAACGCAATCGCGTTCCACTCTTAAAGGCCAAGCTTAAGCGTCCTCCAATTTTTGTCGGATACGTTGATATGATGTTTATACATGCTGTCCTTCGGGAGATGGTCCACTGGCTTTATGCCATTTTCGGGCACGTGGCGTGCCGACTGGCGAAGTAAAACGGACCGCGAGAGGGATATTATGCGCCGAATACGCAGGCTTGTGCAGGATATTTTAGGTGTATCGGCGTGGCGAATAAGATTACCATTAAAAGTTCGCATAAACCGGTGCCATAAAAAATCCACTTGACGTTTCCACTATCTCATTTCGATCGTCAGCAGCCACTACAAAGCAGAAGGCACCATGGCTCGATGCTGGTCATGGGATCGCTGGAACTACTGCTCTCGTGTGCCACAGCATGGTCCCGACAGCGTCCACAGTTGGTTAGTCGCCGGTGAGTAACAATGTTTATTACGGCTAAGACAGAGGTGCGAGGATAAGATTAAACGGAGCGGACATGTTGTATTTAATAACGGTGCTCACAGGACTTAAGGTAGGTGTGAATATAACTTTATTCCTGCCCCTCCGATGTTTCTGTATTGTATGTGAACCGAAGAAATAAAGAATGTGAGGAATGTAAGCTCCTGCTGAGCTAAACGGCTGCATTTATGACCAGCGCTGCATCGAAGTGGTTGTCATGGATGCACAGCAAAGTGCGGAACGCAGAAATAGATGAAAAAAAAAACAGCGACAAGAATGGTGTGGAGGAATATATACGTAAAGCTAAAATTTGCAGGGTAATACTAGGCTCGCTTCTACTTATGTCGCTCAATAGGACAGATATAGATTAGGTTGCTGCCACAATAAAGTTATTAAATTACGTTGAACTTTGAGCATTATTCGCACCAAGTAGGCTTTACAGGATGCGTGGGCCCGGCAGAAAAAGCTGTCATGAATGTCAGCTTGACAGTAGCCGCGGGCCCTCCTTTACGAGCTGAGAGACAGCGTACAAAAAGCGAGAAAACAAGTACATATATGATGCACGTAATGCGTAGTAAATGAAAACATTAAGCATTGTATATAATAAACAAGTAACGATTTATATTGCGCGCACGCCAAGAACAAATAACATAATTAGCATAGAATGTAGTTGATTGGGATCAATACACACAATACAGAGCATAGAAATGCACATAGAAATTTCATATGCGGGATGTAGAAAATGTCACCTAATGATCCAAATAATAAAAATTATTATCACACAGAAATAAGCATGAACACCCAGAAAAGACGAGAGAATTTTGTACAGCATCATGTAAAAAATAGAGGCTGGGAAAGCAATATTCATGGACATTAGAAAAGGCCGACTATATATAGTACTTTAGTAAATATAACCCATTTTTCGAGAAGTGAGGGCTGCATGGTTTATTGCTCTACTGTGCAATGTGTTTAATAGTCAAGATAATGTGTTTTGTAGCCCCTTAGTGGCCGTATGTGGTTCTTTACCTTGCGAACAACTGCCGTTCAACGTTGCGTGTATGGTAAATTGTAATACTTTCTAAAAGGCCTACGAGCTCTCGTAAAAACCTTAGTAATTCTTTATTTGTTGTTTAAAGATGTTGCAAAAGTGATAGTTGTACATTTTAGAAACATTGATTATATTGTATTTAATGAATAAGTTCTGAATATGTCAGGTTAATGGCCCATTCTTCATAGCACGCAAAAACGTGTTTTGAATTTAATGTAGTTTGCCTAATTTCTCTATAGTCGGTAAACATAAAGAATGAGCACAGTGATTTGGTTGCCTTGAGGTAGCGTGGTCTTCGACATTAGCATTTAACACCGGAGTTTCTCACAGTGGCACCGTTCAATTAAAACAACAGCGACGTTTGTCTCAACATAAAGTGCCCAAGTGCGCTTGCCTGCACTGCATACACACGACAGATGATTAGCGGAACTTGCCTTATTCAGACCTTACCGCCTGCCTCTGGCCTACTAAAAAGAGGCGTTAATTCACCGTATTGAAAGATAGTTGTAATGCCATTGGAGGATTGGACTGGCTCTTTCCGCTATACGAACCAGTCATGCTGATTTGGGGCTTATTAAACCGTGCTTTATTGATGGAGTAAAATTAACGACGTGCTAATGAGAGGCAGGGTCATGATGTGATGCAATATGTACAAGAAAAAAATAATAAAATGTCCCGCACCATCGTAGCGTCTATGTCATAAGAGATAATTACCACTGCAGTGACTATTCACTTTTTTCGCGGCGATCCAGTGGGCGCTGCCATGTTTGATCACGTGGTGACGCGTCCATTGCCTGCCTCAACTGCCTCCGTTGCCTCCTTGTTTACAATGGAAGTGTATGACGCCGGCGCGGCTTAGAAAACCTCTGTTTTCGGAGATATCGTAGACGGTGACTAGGTGGACGACACGAAGCTTTGATCACAGCTTCAGAGAACATGCACAAGCGCTTTCGGAGCTGATTAAGCTATGTCCAAACGGCGCAAGCAGCGCCGTTCCTAAAAGCGGTGCTAAAAGCGGGGCTAAATATGTATTCCTAGCTATCCAAACATTCCGCTCATGAATTCAATCAGTATTAGTGTGTTTTGCTCTTTGTTCTTTATTCGGCAAATATTTTGAAGCATGCAATGGCTTGTCACTGAGTGAGGTTTCTCGGTGCGGCGACTCTCTGATTATTTTCTGCCTTATCGCTGATAGTTCTGATAGATTTGTTCTTGCTGCGCACAAGGCTTGAGACGTAGCTGTTTTGTACATTGTAATACCTTGTAGCAAAAAGATATTACAGCTAGTACCTCGCTCACTCTTGTGGACCATCACGAAACATTCAGCTTCGACCATTCCTGCGCCATCGGTGTAGTTCATCATTTGTTGTGCGTATACAGTACGCATATATTCAAGTGCACGCCCATTCACTTATTCTTGATACGTCGGCGATAGAGTCGGCGTAAGTTTTCCTGCCATTTGGGGCAAATATGTATACATAACGTGCGTGAAACTTACTATGATAGAAAGCGGCGCTACTCCCTTTGTTATTGTTTAACGAGTGGTACTCACTCTTGCCGACGTTCTGGGGATGAAGCCCTTTCTTTGAAGGTGGAGGAGCAAATTTCTGTATCTTCGAAGAAAGCCGTACATCTCGAAGTGCCGGTAACACGTTCGGACAGTTGGAGCAGCGGTCCGCGAACTTGGCCGCCCAGGTTCATTCTATTCCTTAACATGCCAGTCATTATTTCTGCAGCCAACTACTGCACACGTCTTCAATCCACAAGATTCAATCTAGCATGATTGGAGCACAGTGTGTTAGCGAAAACACAGTGGCATTTCCGACAGCTGATCACACAGAAGCAAGGTAGAAGCGGTAATGGTTTCGTATTCGTGCGCGGTTGCTGAGGAGATGTATGGCGCGCAGCCGTGAGCGCCATCTCGTTGCTCTAAAACAAACTGCTCCGCGAAAAGGGTCGATAGGCGCCGTACGCCGGTTGTATGCGGCCTTGATTGAAAATATGGCAGTGGTTGGAAGAAGGCGGACAAAACCGGTGAAGAATGGCCACCGCGTCGTCAACTACACATCTGTTTGGTCGAGGATGCAGTTGTGTGGTGTCTCGGAGGCAATCTCATGCAGCTTGTCGAGACAATTGGTGGTCTTGTCCATGAGGGCATCCCAGCGACCGAGGTATTTGCGTTTTCGCGGCAGGCCAACCACTTTCATCTTGCACTTCCTCTCTTGTACTCATTGGCCCACGTCTTTTTGCCATGGCCAGCCCTCGTCATTCAGTGTCCTCCTCGGTTGCGCAAGCTCGTGGTTTCAAAAGCACGTGGCCGCCGGTAACTCACCGGTTATGCAAACCAGGACAGACATTCCCCGGCCTGGGAAAGTAGTGCGCGCCATGAAAATCGCGTCGAACCCTGTGGGCAGAACAAAAACCTGAAATACTTCGCCCTGTGGGTGTCGGCCGCCACTGTGGGTGGGCTGTGTTAGTGGCTTTGTATGACGCGTATTTCGCATACCTCACTATTTTTTAACAATGTAGCAAGGCTGGGCAATGACGTTTATAACATAAGATGTCCTAAAATGAAATGCTTGTAAACCTTTGAAATCATTAATTTGTGTTTCATACAGGTGCCTGCGCTTTCTCCTCCTTCTTTGCCATGGCCGGGCGGCGTTCGGCGGGATTTCTATTCGTCGCCATTCTGGAGACATTCCAGGTGAACAGGACCGAAGGCTCGTGGCCCATAATGGTGATGGGCGCAGTAGTTTACCTGGCAGGTGAGAACAACCATCTTTACTAGTGTCTGATTCAGTACCAGCAAATTCAAGAAGATAGTGAGTTCTTGTAAGCACCCGTACATTTTTGAACATTGAGAAGCAGCGTAACCGGTTGCGATCAAATAAAATACCATACCTCGGCGTTCTGTTTACTGGAAAAGGTTGCTGCTAGATCTGTGAAAATCAGGGAACAAGTAGCAGCGTTTTCCCCATATAATATTGAATGTTACCTTAAGGTGTGGCAGTCAACTACAAAAATGTTTGATAAATGTATCTATACGATGTTTTTATTTCCAGTTTGCAACATTGCCGGGTTATCGCCTCTAAGTGGCATATAGTTACGCCGTTTCTAGAGCCCGTGTGCTTCGAAATGTATGACAATGATAAGCATTACGAGCCTGCAGAGATATTGAAACCAAATCAGTTTTTTGAAATGTTGGAAATAGTTCTCGTTGTTGGATCCACGAAATAGAGAAAGAATAGCAGACATGCGAAGCGGTGGCCGTTCGTGGTTTAGTACGTACAGAAAGTATGGGAAGCGGCTGAAGGCCCGAGTAGAAGAAAACATTGAAATTGGGAAACTTAAAATGGGAACGTGTGGAAAAGGTATGCAACGGAAGAAATATTGTCGTCATCTAATCAAAACACACACACACGCACATGCACGCACGCACGCGCACACACACACACACACACACACACACACACACACACACACACACACACACACACACACACACACGCGCACACGCACACGCACACACACACACACACACACACACACACACACACACACACACACACACACACACACACACACACACACACACACACACACACACACACTGGCACTTCACTGTCTCCTTTCTTCTGCCCCCTTTTCACGAAATGTATTTGGCGCAGCAGTCAAGTATACCTAGCGCACACCTTGCTAACTGACACCGACCAGCATCATGACCGCATCACCGCAAGCTTTGAACATACCCAAGTACACCGGATTAGTGGATGATGTGCCCGTCAAATATTGGTTCTACCTTTTCTAACACCACGCTACCGCTGCATCATGGTCGGAACGGGATATTGTCACCAACTTCAATGATTACGTCACCGGTGAGGCATTTCGCTTCTACCTAACTCACATATTTCATAAAAATGAATCATGGAAGAAAATCAAAGATGAAATGGTTAGTCGCTTCAAAGTACACAACGCAGACGCCGGCCTTATTCACCAGCAGCGGGCATTTGAATTATGTCATCATTGTCAACTATGTCAACTATCTCAATTATGTCAACGCTGCACTGATGAGAGGGCTCATATGAGCAGATCATCTGCTAGTTTTTCTTGGCATGATTCTCCCGGAAAGAAGACGCGTCAACGCACGCCTAGCATGAACTCCACATCCGCCAACTTTTTTATATTTTATTTATTTACAGTATACTGCAGGCCAACATGTGGCCCAGGCAGGAGGGAATTCGTTCATACAGTAATGAAATTAAATACGCTCAACGAAAAGAAATGCATACGAAATATGAAATACATTGAGATACATTGAAGCATATGAGATACATTGAAGGATGATATTAAATACATTAAAAACATTCTACAAGGATACAAAGCAAGGAATTGAATTGAAACGTAAGAAATATTTGCAGTACCAGTTTATATAGTTTTTTTTTTCAGGCCTAACGCAGCGAAGGTAGACAAGTGATCTTCCTCATGTGTTTATTTGAAATGCAGTTTTTCAATGGCATGTGGTATGTTATTGCACAGGAATACATCGGCCGGCAGAGAGTTCCAATCATTTATTGTTCTAGGAAAAAAAGGAATACTTAAATAAAGCAATTGTTGCGCGCGAAAATAGGGGTTATCTTGTCGGGGTGAGGATTTCTGGTAGGTCTAGCTGGTAGCGGCTGGAGACAGGGTGAATGATCAAGTTGTAGTTCCCGTTTCCAAAGGCGGAAAAGTAATGTTAGGCGTGCTACCTTTCTACAGGATTCTAGGGTAGCAATATTATTTGCGTTAATGAATTGAGATGGGGAGTCATAACGTCCATAACAATTATATATTTAGCGGACGGCAAGCCTGTTTATGTTTTCCAGTTTGTTAATACTTTTTTTTTCGTGAATGGGTCCAGACGACGCAAGCATATTCTAATCGCGACCTTACCAGTGTGTTGAATGCTAATTGTTTCACGAATGGAGGAGAATGTTTCAGCTTGTGTCTCAGTAGGCTGAGTTTACGTCAAGCAGGCGCACAAACATTATCAAAGTGTTGCGACCAGGGGAGGCGATTGTTGATGGTTACGCCCAAAATATTTAAAGGAATCTGTTTCAGTGACCGCGGATTGATTACTATTGTATTGATATGCTAGAGGGCGTTTTTTGTTGGTGGTGCGCCTAAAAACGGGTTTTTCTTCATCAAGTTTCATTTCCCAGGTGTCGCACCAGTCAGAAATCGCAGTAAGACTATTACTCTGGATCACTTGGTCATTGGCATCTTTGATTTCTTTGTAAAGAGTAATGGCCCTCAACATCGTCGAATTGTCTGCGCATGCTCAAATATGCACAGATCCAGTTTAGAAAGTTAGGTGGAAACCCATAGTTGCCTAGTTTTGTTATCAAACCAAAATGAGAGACCCTATCGAAGGCTTTGCTGAAATCAATTGATATAACATCAATCTGGTTGGCTTTATCAAGAACGGAGGAAAAAGCGTTAACGGTGGAGAGAAGCTAAGTAGTGGTAGAGAGCTCTTTGCGAAAGCCGTGTTAGCACGGGGACAGAATACTACGTTTTTTCAAGATATTATGCCATGTAATTTGAGATAATGTGCTCTAGAAGCTTGCAAGATGTAACCGTCAGCGGTATAGGGCGATAGTTTGGGAGTAATGCAGGGTCGCCTTTCTTAAGTGCAGGCATAACACGAGCGACCCGCCAGTTTGATGGAACGATGCCACAAGATGTGGACGAGCGGAAAATTACGAGAAGAAAGTGTGAAAGCCACTCGGCATAGCGACGAAGGAAAGAATTCGAAATACCGTCAAAACCGCATGTCTTTATTGTGTTTAGATTTAAGAGCACAGAAAATACACCCGCGTATGTTATAAAATCAAAATTTACGTTTTCCACATCTTCAGCAATGACCGGAGAGCCCTGATTATACTCAGAGAAGATAGAATGGAAGTAATGATTAAATATGGATGCCTGTTGTTGCTTATCTTGAATTATCTGACCATCAATCTTAAGGTGGTCAAGAGCTTGTCTCTTGTTGGAGTTCAAATGTCGCCAAAATTTTTCAGGGTCAGTCTTAAGAAATTGGGTGAGCATGTGGGCGCAATAAAACTGCCTACCTGACATGACACGAACTTTATTTGAGTCCTGAGGAACTGAGATCTAGGCGAGCTGAAGGCTCCCCCAGATTAAGTCGGTGGCTCCGCCCACGATGGGACTGGGAGACCAAGTCCGGTCGCGATGTCGTGGGCCCTCTGGACAGCCTGGAGTTGAATTTGAAGAATGCTGCTCTTGAGGGATTCCTTCCATTGCTCTTTCGTGATGGGTGGAGAGGCGTTAAGGGCTGGGCACAACCAGAGCATGTCATCAAAAGAGCATGAGTCATGACCACATTTGGAGCACGACTGTGAATGGTCAGGGTCTATCCTGTTAAGGGACCGGCGAGTGGGATACGAACGGGTTTGCAGAAGTCTGAGTGTGCTAGCCTGAGGTTTGTTCAATTTGGGGGGGGGGGGGTGGAAATGTCCTCCTGCCGAGACGATAATGGGAAACAATTTCGTGGAAGGTACATAATGGATCTTTGTGGATGTTGACCTCGTTCCGAGCCTGGCTACCCCCGACAGCACGGTACGTGAAATCGCGCGCTATACGGTGGGCCTGCTCGTTAGGATTATATCCGAGCGGGTTAACTGAGGCATCTATATGGGCTGGGAGCCACGAGATGTGGTATCCTCCTTCGCTGCTCTCCCCAGTTCTTCGAAGTGCTTTGTTCACAATATTGTTCGCTTGCTCAGACACTAGTGCGACCGAGAAGGATCTAACTGCTGTGCGTGAGTCCGAGAAGATGATAGGGGGAACTTTTGCGCTCTGAAAAGCCAGAGCGATCGCCGCTTCCTCCGCCACATGTGCAAACTTAGTATATACAGAAGCAGCATTAAGCAGGTTTCCCTCCGCGTCTACAACCGAGACAGCGAACTTATCCCCACTGTCATATCTGGCAGCATCGACAAAGAGGGCCCCTAGTTTGTGCTGACTGATCTTTTTAACGATCGACTTGGCTCTCGAGAATCTTCTACCCTCGTTATGCACTGGATACCTGCTCTAATTTTTAGTGAGTGTTTGTTTTAGCTCTTCAAATACTGGGCGAATTTTTTCGCCTTCGGAATCTTTTTACTTTTCGAACGAAGTGAATTATATCTCGATTGACCCAAGGATTTTTTCGTTGAGCCTTCTTCATTTTGCTACGGATGAAGTTATCAATGCAGAAGTGATAAAAGCAAAGCCACTTCGCACTAAGAGATATGCACGCGAATTTGTTCCTTCGAAACCCATTGAACCAAGCTTGACAACCGCACATCCTTCAACAATACGTACACATTCAGCACGCTGCAGTGCTCATGTCGTCATTGAAGCTTCTGACGCATTCCGTCACTCGTCTCGAATGCGCTGGCCACTACGTACTTTCAAGTCACATGACCTTTCTTTGAATATTAGGCCGCAGTGCATGTTTTACACGATTGAGCACGACGTCATGACATTTCAGACAGACGACCTTTCTTTGGAGGAACATGGCCTAGCCACATCCGCTGCAACATTTTCCAGCGATAAATCGCCAGGAATTCAAAACTGCATGGACAAAAACTTCTGTATCAGCAACACGAATCGAGAAAATTAATCAACAATCAGTTCTTCTGGTAAAACGAAGCCAACTTGCTTACGGCCAAGACGAAATCAGAATGCAAGCACCAGCACCAATGCACGTACTTTTCAAGGCGAAGACAATTTCGAAGCACATAAATCTAGAGATCGAGCTGCTTCGCGACTCTCAAGCTTTATTCTGCATACACCTCATGAAGCCGCTGCCACTTGATAAGCTTTGCACGTTCCAAGCAGCATCGCGCACTCTCAAATGACAGAAGCGTGCATTCTGAATAACGTCGCAGCAGCCTCGGAAGAGTCTTCTGAGAAGCCTGCCACACCGCACTCACCACCAGACAAGTCTCACAGAAAGGAGCAGTGTACAGGCTACACATTCATCTCCTCGTTAATCTGCGAAAGTAACCAACTGCATATTCATATAGGTACACTACCTCAACAAAACCACAAAGACAAATTCAGCAAAATGGGAGGAGGGGAACACAAATTGTGGGGAGAGGGAACATGTAATGGTGTACAGATGGACAGTGGAAAACAGTAGAGGAAGATTAAGATTAAAAAAAGCTAGTGTTCGGGCGACCATGTTCGTCTTCACCCGCAACCTCCTGCTCGCGTGACACACCCCCCCCCCGCACACACACACACGCATATATATATATATATATATATATATATATATATATAATGCCTCGTTGTGTGACAAAGCAAGGGAATGAGGAAGAGGAGAACGAGGTTCGACTAGACAACGCGCGTCCACGCTTACGCTCAGTAAAGTGCTAACGCCTGAAGACTCACTCAGCATGTACTTCAACAGGGTATAGACGGTTTCAGTGTTTACAAACAAACCTCGCTTGCCGCTGATTGGTTGCCCCATCGGAACTTCCGGCAGGAGAGCTAGAAGCACTTCCGGCAAAGTTGTTTGAAGGCATGTGCGACGTGAGGCCGGCGTGTCGATGTTTGCACTGCTTGGTGGAATCTGTGATGACCTGATTCTACATCGTGAATATTGTCGAGATGACGAGCGACTACTTTAAGGCGCTTAGCACCGAAACAAAAGATCGGTATTGCCAAAAGCTTATGTTTAGAGGCAGAGAGCTGCCCGATTCGCTGGATGATGATGTCGTGCGATTTTCATTTTCGCCGTGTTCCAAACACCTTCCCTCAGTTACAACCCCGGAGCAACAAGCGGAGCATCTTAGTGAGGACATGCAATGAACGCAGACTGTTGTTTTCAAGGCAGGTAATGGGGACTGCCAAAAACTAGAAAAACTTTAATGGCATTTTTTTCTTCTTTTTGGGGTTTTACGTGCCAAACCAGTTCTAATTATGAGGCTAGCCGTAGTGGAGGGGTCCGGATTCATTTTGACCAGCTGGGGTTCTTTAACGTGCCCTACAACACAAGCACACGGGGCTTTTTTGTAATTCGCAATGGCACTTTTATTGCTGAAAGATGAAGGATGAAGCGGTAAGCTGTGCATGTGTACATGCACATGTTTTCTGGGTCATATGCCTTGTTTCTGCTTTTCAATATGCATTCACAAATAACTGTACATTCTCAAAAGTCATTTAGTGCAAGAAACCTAGGTTGACTAAAATGGGACTAACTTAAATGCTCAAGAATTTACCACACTTCTAACAAAATGAAACCTGTAAGGTTGGGCACGAGATTGCAATCCATAATTGGCCTCCGTTAATTCGTAAATGCTTTTAGAATGTGGCCGAAACTTCCTACATGCACGCAGGGAAATCGATACCTTTTCTACGATTCTGCTTTGCGATACCGATACGAATACTCACATGCCGTCGCGGTGGCTCAGCGGTTACGGTGCCCGGTTGCTGACCCGAAAGACGCCGTGTGGGCCCCGGCTGTCGCATTTCGATGGAGGCGAAATGCTAGACGTCCGCGTACTGTGCGATGTCAGTGCACGTTAAAGAACCACTGGGGGTCGAAATTATCCGGAGCCCTCCACTGCGGCGTCCGTCATGGCCTGAGTCGCTTTGGGACGTTAAACATGATAACCAATGCGCATATGTACAGTCAACCACAAAAGTTTGCGGACCACGCGAGCGCGTGCCAGACTGCCTATCCGCGCCACCTAGCGGTACGCCACCTAGCGGCGACAGGGGCGCTCTCCCGGATATGAGCCCTCTTGGTACTCGCCTGCCTGTTAATTTTTTATTCCCGTGCATGACATTGTTAGTTCGTTGTGTTGACGCAGAGCGCTGTCTGCGATAAGACCGCCACATATGTGGCTTGATAGCAGTATCGGAGCAATCACTGCAACCTTTGTCGACTGGTGTGCCAGTGGGTAGATAAGTTTCACGAAGCGCTGCGACGATTTTTTTACGCGACGTTTACTGGCGCACTTTGGTTGGCAGCATCTTGGTCCAATGAGTGTTGCTGCTTCTGCGTCTTGAGAGAAAGGGTAGGGAGGTGTTTCACTGTCATCAAAAATAAAGAAAAAGCAGATGCATAGAAAATTTTCTTTCACATATAGGCGCATCTTCGCATCAGTCGCTGAAAACGTAGTAGACTTGCTTCAGGCCACGTGGTGATTGCCTATTTGGAAAGATGCCGCTGCGTGTTCCACTTGATGAAAGAAGGCACATTGTGCGTTTATTTATAGAGGGAATACCTCAGCGCGAAATCTGCCGCCGAACCAACAGGAGCCGGACTGCCGTGAATAGGATTATTCAAGCTTTCCGCGACGATGACAGATTCACAGATATGGAGCGCAGTGGGCGTCCAAGGGCCACGACTGAGGAAGAGGACCGCCTGATTACGGCCGCCATCGTGGCTGATCCTTTTCAAAGTGCAGAGGATATCCGAGAAGCGCTCTCGCTCACGGTATCGTCTGAGACTGTAAGAAGAAGGCTGAGTGAGCTTGGCCTGCAGTCTTTTGTAGCAGCACAGAAGCCCTGCCTCTCAGACAGCCAGCTACAAAAACCACTCATGTTCGCTACAGCAATGAAGGATTGGACAACAGAGAAATGGGGCGATGTCATCTTTAGCGACGAGTCAACTTTTTCCACGCGCTGGGACCAACGGAAGCGGGTTTGGCGTCCACTAAACTGCAGGTGTGTTTACAGTGTATTGGCAGTTAATTCACGAAGCTAATTCTGCATCACAACATGTTTCACGTAAAATGAGCTTTTGGACATTACGAGATTTTTCTGTAGTGGTATTATGTTGAAAACATTAACGATTGTTTCATAGTACTACTTACTCTGAAGCTAATTAAAAGCTGCCAGTGGGTCTTTCAGTACTATCTAATGATGTTTGCACGTTTTCTATTGCAACTCTATAACAGCATTATAAAGTTCATACGCAAGAGGAATCACAACATTTTTAGACGCGCCGCTGGAACCCAATTGTATGCTATTTCTTGCAGATATCTGCCTAATTACACACAGAGTGTTCTATCCAGTGGACGGTGTTCCGTGAGCGTGTGGGGAGCAATCAGAAAAGATGGCCTTGGTCCCCTTGTGCGTCTGGAAGGGCCCTTCACTGCATCACGGTACTGCGACGTCATCACTAGACACCTCGTTCCGTATGCGCTGGACGGTCCCTTCAGCGACGGCTGCTATTTTTTTCAACACGACCGCAGCCCGATCCATAAAGCACGTATCGTCCAGTCATTGCTAGAAGAACATGCTGTTTGCCAGCTTGAGTGGCCTCCATGTGGCGCCGACTTGAATCCCATAGAAAATGTCTGGGGCATGTTGAAGAAACGGCTGTCCACACGAGCCAACCGCGGCCGCACGGCCGATACGCTGTGGCAAGCGATCGCACAAGAATGGGAAAGCCTGCGCGGTCGACCGGAGATTACTGAATCTTTGTACGAGTCGATGCCCACACGCATCAATAAGGTGCTAGAAAACGGCGGACATTTCACTTCCTACTAGATCATTGAGAGACCTATGTTTCATGACACTTCTGTAAATGTCTTGTGAATAAATTCATCCCCTTCAGACACGAATTATGATGCACTGTCTGCAAATGCGTCAAATGCGCATGGCATCATTTCAAGACGCTCACTATTACATTCCAAGAAAGAAGACGAAGCAATGTGCTGTTTTGTGCGAGTTTCAGTAAAAAAAATTAATTGGCGTATAACTCATTATCTAATTATTCTGAAATCCGTCAGCTTCAATGCTTGCATAAAAAGAATCAACTATTAGGCCCGAAACGCATGCACACTTGCTTTTTCGGTTGTATTCGTGTCGACCGAAGAAAAAAAATACTCTTGACGTTGGTCTTGGAACGCGGCACGTCGAACGATTGTCTAACATGGTAGTGTCTCCAGCAAAGTGATCATCTGCAGCAATACGCAGGACAATGAAGTTAACTGACCGCTAGTTATCCCATCAGGAAGCGAACACGAATGTGCACACTGAGTTTTAGGTCATTTGAAGAAACACGTGGCGTGGGACGTGCCTCCGAAGTTCGAGTCCCCAAACGAGGACGCCGTGTCGCAAAGGGTTATAAAAAGAGTCATCGCACCCGATTATTTCTTATTTTTCTAAATGTAACCACTATAGCAGCGCGGTGGTTCGGGCTTTGCGCAGCAAAACCTGGGCGCAGGCGATCAAATCCCGGCCGCTACTGTCACTTAGCGATGGGGGACGAAGGAAAAAATTCTGCCTACTGACTAAGCATCTGTGTCCCATGGCTGCCTCACCGCTCACTCACGCACTCACGAAAAAAAAAACAACAACAGCGTGGCTACGCGAAAATAGAACTGATAACAGCCGAAGAATACGCTGTCTGATTACTTGTACTGATATTCTGCTCTCAAAATATAAGCAAGTAGCCCTGGCTAACAAAGAGCGCGTCACGTTGAAAGAGATAGGTAGAAAATATTTGCGCACAGTGCGAAAATAGACAGGCCATAGATTTAAGGAGGGATGCGTCTTCAACGTAGCGCTGCTGTCGATCGCTGGTGACGTAGCGGAAGTGTCGCGAAGAGGCTCTTGGCCACGCGCTCGCGTGGTCCGCAAACTTTTGTGGTTGACTGTACTTACCTAGGTAGTGAAGCTGCAGAAGTGCACTTGTGCCCCAGATAAGAAAAATATTAAAATAAAACAGCGGCAACATGGCACCCGCTAAACAATAATTTTAACTCATGTTCGTAGCATGGCGATCCACGCCGAGGCAAGAAACTGGACGAGCGGGTAAACTCGGGGCGAGAGTCGAGCTGCTCTCGCGTGAGTTACACGACATACGGCCAGAACAATCGTGCAGTAGGACTTTTATTATTCAGCATTATAGCAGTCTGGCTACTCCACGTAGTAACGTTCCTTGGATGAAGTGAGCAGAGCAAATATGGGAGCTCTTGGTAAGCTCCCAGATTTGAAAAACACCGTTGACGAGTAAACGTAATGAAAACAGTCTATGCTCCAAGAGCTACTCGCCGTCACGCAACACACTGAATGCCACAAGTCGCGCTTAAATCGATATACCCGAAAAATAACTCAGAATGTGCGCAGGACGAGCGCGCGAGCGAACAAATACCAGCAAAAACGAGCAAAAGGAACGGCTACCGGAAGTTTCCTAGGGGCGCCGGATGCCGGCGCACAGAGTTGCCAGAGCGCGGTGGCGATGGATGAAACCGTCTATACGCAGAAATTTTTGTGGAGCTGCTTCGTAAGCTCAACTCATGTAGCAGGCCCCATTGGGCCGCAAGAACACAACCCCACAATTGGAACTGACTCCAGTTACCGCACAAGCCGGCGAATCTGAGGACCCGCCACATAATTTGGAAACCTCCAGGAACAAGTGATGACTGTGACCACTGCGAACACTACGGAAAGGGTTACGCCGACTTACATGACACTGCTGAACTCCCGAGTGCCGACGGCTTTTGATGGCGACACCTTTGAAGACGTGGAAGATTGGCGGGCGGAGTTCGAGCGCGTAGCTGCATTTAACGAGTGGGACAACACCAAACTCAGGAGCGTCTACTTCAGCTACGGGGATGGTGCTCACACGGGATTTATGAATTTCGAAAGTGCTCTATCGTCATGGCCTGAGTTTCCGCCCAAGTTACCGGACACTTACTCCAGCCCCGATCGGCGAGAAAAAGCGGAGCGCCCCCTTCAGTCATGCGTTCACAAGCCAAACGAGAGCGTTACAATGTACCTGGAAGACATGACGCGTCTCTTTCAACGTGCCGATCCGAGTATGTCGGATCGAGAAGGTGCGTCATCTGTTGAGAGGCGTAAAGGAACAGCTCTTTGGCTGTCTTGCTGAGAATTCACCTACGACTGTTGCGGAGTTCTTACCGAATCTACCGATGTGAAGACACTTCAGCAGTGGTCCAACATGTACGACCGACAATTAAATGCCGCCTTCACTCCGATTACGCCGGGAGGCTTCATGTGCGACGTCGCCTTGATTTGCAAGCTGATTCGCTCAGTGGTTCGTGATGAGCTGCAGAAGCACCACTGTACGTCGCCACCTCCAGTCAGCTCCCTCGCCAGTGTTGTTCAGCAGTGAAGCACCGCCTTTGCTAACCGAGTTCCGGCACAAGACTTACGCAGAAACATTGCTGCGCCCCTCTCAAGCTTTCGCATCTGCTTATGTTGCTTCACCAGTCGCGTCACAATTGGCGCAAGCCGCTCCGATAACTCAGCAACTATACGTCGACGACTGCCGTAAACCCACAAAGAAATGAGAGGTTTGGCGAACACCCGATCGACAACCGCTTCTCTACCACTGCGGTGAAGCTGATCGCGTGTATTGGGAGTACCACTACCAACGACTCGGACTGCGGGGTTCTTCTATCGATTCGCCCCGACCCAGGTTTGGCCAGATGCCTCCCAACATCGCAGAATTTTACAGCGAAGCTGTTAAGGTCTAGTTCCCCCAGGATCGTGTCAGCATGCGGAAAAAAACTATCATCAGCATTGACACTAACGTCGTCGTCTTCTTCCGCAGCTGGCTCGTTGGCGCCCTTATGTTTGAGCTCGTGCCGTTGGATGCCGTGCCGAGCACGCGCTCATGCCACTGCTCCCGCGTTTGTCGTCGTCGTCTGCTTTCACGGCTGCCTGCGTAGCCACTAATAATTCCAGCGTAGAATTTCACTTCTCTTCTGTCGTCGTAATGGGGAGGCCGCGTTTATGGGGATGTGAGCCTTTGCTTAAGGGAATATGAGCCATTCATGAGCAACTGACGACGTGTCCTAACATGTTTGAGAAAACGCCTCAGCGAACGCACTCGGGAAAGGGCTCGTCGTCAACGGGCTGATTCTAGCGTGAGCGCTTCCGAAGCAGCCCAGGCAAACCATCAGCGAAGAGCCGAGGACCCCGAGTTGAGACAGGGCGATGTTGAGGCCAAACGCCATTAAGGAGCCGCCGACCCCGAGCTGCGGGAGCCCGATGCTGAGGCCAAACGTCAGCGTCGTCTTGCCCTCCAGGAACCCGACAACGGTGGTGCACGCCTCGACAACGCTAATGACAACTTTCCTGGTGTGACGGCCAGGCTTCAACGCGAGTCTCTTAACCGGAACGTTCATGATAGACATGTTCGGTTGGGTCATTCCCAACGACGATACGCCCATTCTCATCCTGGGGGCAATATTCCCTACAGCAGACCCACCATAGTCACAGCTGCGCTGGCTTCCATCTTCACAGTTGTAGAAGGGTTCAGAATTTTTTTTCGACCAGCAGCGCAGGTCTGGCACATCGCAGCGGCAGTCACGCTCATCCTCGCCTCGACGATATCTCCCTGCTAGTGATACCGCGGCGAGTTCCAGGCGTGCTTCGCTCGCTCTACTAAGGCGCGCCAAACGCCAATCACGAAGCGCCCAATAACGACACACGACGACGCACGGCCCATCAAGCAACAGCCCTATCGTGTCTCGCCCAAAGAATGTGAGACATTGCAAGCCCAAGTCACGAAGGTGCTAGATGATGGTATCATTCAGCCTTCGCACAGTCTGTGGTGCTCCCCGGCAGAGGCGTACCAACTATTTCTCAAGTGGGGGGGGGGGGGGGGGGCAAACCGCAGATCTGACTCTCTCTCTCCATATATATATATATATATATATATATATATATATATATATATAAAATTACTATTACATTAAGTGAAAAAGCCTGGAAATGCATCTGTCAGGTATTTTTCTCTCAGGTAACAGACATATAGAGCTATTTCTCAATCGCACGTACATGGTGAACCATCGAGGCCCGAAAAATTATTTGAATTTGCATTTATTTCTTGTCGCTATAAAATCTATATGTGATGCAGGGACAAATGGCATCGAGTGCCCAGAGGTCCCTGATCCAACCCAGTAGCAGCAGTGCAGCTCACATAAAATGCATATTTGTTGCAGTCAATTTTACTAATTAAAGAATTTTACTTGGTGTTTAAGTCTACAGAATAAATGTATCGCTAGTTAAGATAGTAGTACTGTCGAGGTTATACAGAACGAAGTACAATCAACATAAATTACTCTCAATACTCAAAAGAAAGAAAGACGGCAGAGGTGTGCGAACTTGGTGAAGTACAACCCGATTTTAAGTGAAACTGTTTTTTTTCTCGAATAGTTGCACTAAATCTTTCAGTTTCCTGTAATTACATCGCATACTTTAAAAAGTTACCCGTATATTAGTGTTCCGTTTTAAACCTTGTCCCCGTGTAATGCTTCGAAGCAATTTTTGTTGGAAACTTAAAAAAGACAGTATTTCATCAATACACATCTTACTTCGTCAGAAAATTTCATTATCCCCAGATATAAACGAGATGCCTTGTTTAGCTCACCGCGGACACCAGAGAAGGAACCTATACACATCCCGTATGGTGCACGGGAACAAATGGGAAAACAAGGGTTTAGTAATTATCTGCAACAATTGCATTTAAACCAGGAAAGTGAGATTTTCGCAACGCACTGCGCTTAAAATTCTCCCTATTTTCATGAAATTTCAAGTCCATATCTCATGCAATTGTTTTAGGAGTCGGGGAAAGCGGCGGTATGGCACCCTAGAACACTTCAATATGTAACTTTCTACAAAGGCTTGCAATGAATCCTACACAGAAAAAACATTTATCTCTCGTCACTCAGGATATTGTTTCGTACTTCGAATAAATATTAACACCGTGTCTCACATAGTTTACTAAGGATACCGGGATCAACAACTAAATGCCGTGTATAAAGCATAAAAACTGGGGAAAAGCGAGTATTCAGCAGCGGTTTTTCGAGTACGTAAGCAACCACCGAGGTTCAATTTTTCGGAACACGTCACAATAAAGTGGTCTTCATTTCTTCAAAATATAAAATATCTGCTGTTCTTGCTCCTGCCGGGAAACAAGTAGTAGGGTGGCTCTTATTCAGAAACGGCATGAAAATTAATCGATAAAAGCAGTAGTGATAAAGGCCTTTAGAATAAATTCAGTTAAGTGTTCTATTGGCACTGAAATGGCTCTGCACGTTCGACCGAGGTCACTTTCACGAACATACTACCTCGCAGACCCTCATGTAATGTCCCGTTCTGGGACCTTTGAGGTATCATGAATAAATGAACTTGCATATAAAACCCTGATCCGTTCTAAACTAGAATATGCCAGTGCTATCTATGACAACCACCAGGTTAATATAATTTATTCCCTTGAATCGGTTCAGCAATGTCCTGTGGCTTTCACAGACAGCGACAAGGAAAGAGACTGGTGGCGGCGAGTGCTTCCCAGTGGAGTGCTTTTAGATCAAGTACAGGCCGTCCAGAAGGCCCACGACACGGCGGTAAGGTTAAACCTTACTGTCCCGACGGGGGAGCCGCCTGCGTCTTCCTAAGGGTTGATCTTCAGGACCTGAATAAAGTTTATCATACCATAACATACCAATCGGTTCAGAACCGTAATGCCAGGTTCATTCTCTCTGACTACTCCTATAATACAAGTGTCTCAGCCTTAAAATCCCGGTTGTGTCTTCTCTCGGTCACCTCCCGCTGCAAAAGTGCTCGTCTTTTTTTTATTTTTTAGGTTCTTTCATTCGCTGCCCACAGGTAACCAAATCATCATTCCAGCGCATCGTTTCTCCCGCCATACGCATCCCAATACTGTGTATCTACCACGCGCCCATTACACCCCGTATCAGCGTTCTTTTCTTCTGCACTCAGGCCGAGAATGGAACACCCTTCCTTCTGACATCACCCTCATTCCCGACATTTCCCCTTTCAAAACTGATATTGAAGAGAGAGAGGGAATAAACTTTACTCAAAAGAGCAGGCGAGCGTACCCACCCCTCATGTAATGTCCAGTTCTAGGACCTTTGAGTTATCATGAATGAATAAATAAATAAATAAATAAATAAATAAATAAATAAATAAATAAATAAATAAATAAATAAACGATAAGTCGTGATTACATAAAGAAATTCGGCAGTTACACCTGTAAGTGGTTTGATTGGATTTTTAATGGTGATAAGATATATATTTATACTGCAACGCTACGTAGACTATCTCTGGACGGAGATTCAATAGTTCCAGCATTTGATAATCCAACCAGTTCATGCAGTAAGGCACACCCATCGTTGGGCGCGGCTGATTAAAATACTTTATCCGGACCTCTCCCCTCGCCCGAAGGTTAAGTATATCAAGCCGATTGTTTTATTTTTTCAAGTATGCTTAGGCGGTAATATGTAACTGCGGGAACTGTCCAGCGCCAGGACTTCGGCGCAATGCAAGCGTGTATGGCGAATCTCGCACGTCGCCCACTACAGCGCGTCATGAGGAGGCACAATACTCGCTGCCAAAACCGGGGATCAGTAGTAAAGAAAAGCATTATTAACGTGGTGACTCTATTAAGAAATAAAATTTAGCTTCAGCTGTAGTTTTGTTGGACTTTCCGGTGTGTAGCCGAAAGCACCCACTTTCGAAAGTGGGGGGGCAAATGGCATGCTTTGCCCCCCTACTTTCGACAGTGGGGGGGAAAGTGCCTCCTCTGCCCCCCCGGTAGGTACGCCTATGCTCCCCGGTCGTTCTTGTCAAGAAAAAAGAGAGGAAACGCTTCGTTTCTGTGTTGAGTATAGGCCCCTGAGCGATGTTACCAAGAATGACATGGACCCGCTATCCCGTTTCGATGACTATTTAGACAGATTGCGGTGAGCGAAGTATTTTTGTCTCTCGATCTGAAGAGAGGTAACTGGCAAATTGAGGTAGATGAATGAGACCGCGAAAAAACTACTTTCATCACTCCACATGGTCTTTACGAATTCAGAGTACCTCCTTGCGGTTTCTGTTCTGCACCAGCAGCTTTCTAGCGAATGATGGGCACCGTGCTCGCTGGTCTGAAGTGGCAAAGCTGTCTCGTCTATCTCGACGACATGGTTGTTTTTTCGGCGACATTTGACGAACAGCTTAAACGACTGCGGTAAGTTCTCGAAGCCATCCGATCAGCTGTGTCCGCGTCGTCCATCTGTGCCTCGTCCCTTTTTATGCGCTATTAAGTATAAGACATGGATTACCAACTCGCCCAATCTTACGCTCTTTCAACTCACCCTAAAGCTTCAGAAGTATCATTTCGGCTATAAGGAGCTTATGTTTCGGGGACACGTGGTCAGCGCGTAAGGCGTTTGCCCCGATCCTGAGAAAAGTGCCGCTGTAGCCACGTTTCCAACACCGGCTGACAAGAAAGGTGTCCGACGCCTCCCGGGCCTTTGTGCATACTACCGGCGTTTTATCGAACATTTTTCGAAGATGACGGCACCGCTCACTCGCCTCACGAGGAAAGATGCATCATTCGTGTGGACTTCAGAGCAATAGACCGCTTTCACCGAGCTGCGACAGCGCCTGGTGTCAGCACGAGCTTTAGCTCACTTTGACGAGGAGGTGGACGCGGAAGTCCATACCGACGCCAGCAACGTTGGTCTTGGTACGGTGCTTGTACAACGGCAGGAAGGCACTGAAAGAGTGATCACCTAGGGTCGCACACTATCCTGTGCAGAGACCAACTACACCACCACGGAGAAAGAGTGTCTTGCCATCGTATAGGCGCTGCGCTTAAATTTCGACCTTACCTTTACGGCCGCCCATTCACAGTTGTGGCAGAAGATCACTCGTTATGTTCGCATGCAAACCTGCGGGACCCTTCTGGACGACTGGCGCAATGGAGCCTACGTTTGCAGAAGTACGACGTGACCATCGTGTACAAGTGGGGCCGCATACACGAAGACGCTGACGCACTCTTGCAAGCCACTATCGACACTTCCGACCAAGACATTGAGGATGACGGCGCTTTTCTTGGGGCCGTAAGCCTAACCGATTTGTCCACACGGCAGCGCGCAGACGACGCAGTATGACCTATATTAGAGCACCTAGAAGGAAGAAACCCGTCGATACCCCGGCATATCGCTCGAGGATTGTCGTCTTTGTTTTCGCGGCATGACGCCTTGTACAAGTAGAACTGCGCTGCTAGCAACAAGACCTACCTTTTGGTCCTTCCAGCAGACCTCCGTGACGAATTTTTGTTCGCCTGTCATGACGAGCCTCCGTCTGGACATTTGGGTTTAACGCGAAGCCTTGCTACAGTGCGTAAATACTGCTTCTGGCCGAAACTTGCCGCGTGTGTTAAACGGTACGTCTAAGCCTGCTGTCAATGCCTGCGCCGGAAGTCTCCAGCTGTGAAGTCCGGCGGGATTGCTGAATTCGATTGACCCACCTGGCAGACCTTTCGACATAGATCTTCTGGCCCAGTTTCCACTGTCGTCTTTTGGAAACAGGTGGGTAATTGTCGCCAATGAATAATAAACGCGGTATGCTGAGATAAAGGCATTACCTCGATTCACAGCTTCCGAGGATGGCCAGGTTTTCATACAGAGCAGCGTACTACGATATGGCACCCCATCACACGTCATACCATACCGAGGCAAAACCTTTACAGCACAGCTCATTCAAGACGTTTTTAACCTCAACTGAATGACCTATCGAAGGACAATTGCCAATCATCCGCAGAAAAAATGGGTTGACCAAATAACTGAAAAAAAAAAGCTTTTGCAATTGTGCTGTTTCAGAAAATTGTGCTCAGCTCTGTAGAAGCGCAGTGCTTAGGAAAAAATCCTGCGCTTGTGTAGTTCAAACCCTGCTCAAATCCTGCGCCTAATGTAGCTCCAATCCTGCTCAATTTATGCGCTTGTGTAGTCCAAATACAGCGCTAATGCAGCTCTACTAACGTGAAACCTGGGGAAGTGCGAAGCAGTGATGCGCCGGTGTATCCCTTATGTTATTCTTGCGCTGTTCTTGCATAATTGAGGAGGAATAGAGTGCTTGTGGGTTGGTGGCGCCCTCTATTGCGCTGCGCTGGTACCATACAGGTCTTTAGGAAGCGACTATCAAGGGTTTCTGCTAATTCCCGCATTTACCTGGCTCATACCCGCATATCCGATGCGCATATGCGCCACATGTGATTTTATTATTGTTAATTCTGACGTAACTGACCAGCTTGTGATGTTATTGATGTCCTGACCTATCAGTCATGTTAGTAATACATTCATACCCTTCCATGCCAATTTTGGTATATACCAAGTGAACGAGACGCGAGTTTTTGGGAGATCTTGTTTTTGTGAGTGACCCCGACGACATGACATCAGGTTAGACGATGACAGCCCGGGCCCATAAAGTGCTTTCGCACTTAAAAACGATGACAGACACGCTGTCTATGTACATAGACGTACAGCAAACGACGTGGGACTAGATACTCTCTTACGTAACGTTTGCATATTACGCTGTTACTCGAGAAACGAAACGCTTCACGCCGTTTTACCTCGGTTACGGCGGTGAAGTGCAGACTGTGCTAGAAGCAACGTTACCGTGCGACAACATCGATCCTCTTCATCTCGCCCAAGATGCCGAACTATTCGTGCAACGCACAGAAGAAGCCCGTCAGCTTGCCCGAGTGAACATAAAAAAACAACAGCGCATTGATGTACGTCGTTACAATCTTCGCAATCGATAAGTCGAGTTGCAACCTGGTGATCAAGTTTTGGTCTGGATCCACCGGAAAGGACTATTCGAGAAGCTTTTGCGCTACTTATGACGTTACATAGTGTTACAGCGAATTAGTGATGTGAATTACGAAGTCATTCCTGACGGAACAAATCCTAACCGACGTCGACAACCGCAATCTGAGATTGTACATGTTGTGCGGTTGAAACTGTACAATAGCCCCTAACAGACGACGTTTTCAGCAGCTTATGTTAAGTTTTTGATTTATTTATTTATTTATTTATTTATTTGTATTACCCTCAAGACCAGGTGACATTGTTGTTTCTCGTCGCTCAATGACTTGTGACTATAACACACCTGAGTGACTGTGAATATACCCTTTGTCTTCATCCAAGGCCATCTCGGCCTTCTCACGCCAAGCCTATGTTTTCCTTATTTTCTTTCAATATTTTTTTGGAGGAGGAGGTAATACCACATGGTGCGACAGAGATAGCGGCTGAGGAAGAGGAGAACGAGGTTCGTCTTGGAATCGCGCGTCTGCCCCTACGCTCATTAAAGTGCGTATGCTTGGGGACTAACTCATGCACAGCATGATCTTCAACACGGTATGCGGGACAATATATATATATATATATATATATATATATATATGTATATATGTATATATACAGTAGCACCTTGAGGAGTATCAACAGTATGCGTACCTCTTGATATTTTTCTTTCAGGTTTCATTACCGGACCGCTGGTTCACAAGTTCACCGCTCGTCCAGTGATTATCGCAGGAGCAGTGATTTCAGGAACCGGCGCAATTCTCAGCTTTTTTGCCAGAACTATTGGATTTATGACGTTTACACTCGGCATAATACATGGTAAGGTGCTTTTATCTACACGTAACGATAGCACAATAGAATTGGTCGCGTCTCAAGCCATTGAAACGATACGAAGATGTGGTACGGAGGCTCCCGCAGTGGGTCGGAAGCCGTTATATTAAATAGACCCTTTTCGCGGCGATCCCGTGGGCGCTGCCATGTTTGATTCCGTGGTGACGCGTCAATTCCTTGCCTCAGCTGCGTCCGTTGCCTCCGTTTTTACAATGGATGTACGTGATAGAGCACTGCACGGGCTTACCCGAAAGCCCGGGCCCGGCCCGGCCAATAGGGCAGTTCTTTCACGGCCTCGGGTGGGGCTCGGGCACGACATGTGCTTTTTGACACGGGCTCAGGCTGGCCTCGGGTATTTTTACGCTGGCCCGTACCGGGCTCGGACTTTCTGGTGGTGTGCATGTAACGTGAACCGAGTTATCCTCGCGCGTCTCGACTCTGAAAAACCTCTTGCCCCGGCGCAGCTGGAAGCTAGCAGTGCTACTCCTGTGTACTTCCCTTTTCTTCTTCCGTCGTATTTTGCGCTGTTTGCACAGAATGTAAAAGTCCAGAAAGACCCAAGTCGCCTCAAACCAAACGTGCCACTGTATTCCTTAACTAAATCAATGTAATTAATGCTTTCATCGCGGTGCAAGCGCGTTCGCGACTTGCTGATTCTTCAAAAGCGAATTGGTAAAACGATGACCGGTAAGGTAAGATAATTCGTCACGTGGCTTAAATATAGCATTGCGTCCATCCATGACTGCAGGCATGTTCTCAACCGGCCGCCTAGCAGCAGCGCATTACGCTGCACCATGGAGGCACGAGAAGCTTTCTTTCTCCATTTACTCCATCCATGCGCTGCGCTCACGACCGGTCGTGGCTGTGCTTCGGCTAGAGTGTACTAGAATACGGTTGAGTTGGACGAGCGGCTGGGGCTGCGCATGCTTTGCAGTGAGGCGCCCGACGCGAAAAAATACTGTGACGGCGCTGCGATAGAAGTGGATTGGGCCACATCTAGGTCGTGCCGTTGGAAAAGTTGGAAACTGCTGGCGATACTGCTCGGCGGTGTCATTCGTACTACTTCGCGCGCCGGCATTTGCGTTCAAACCGCTCAAATGGTGTTCATAATTGCATATGACATGTATTTATGCCTTAAGAAAAATTCATTTCAATCTATTATTTATTTTATTTTTTTAATGCCTCTCGGCGATCTTTTTCGGTCTCGGGCCGGGTTCGGGTGGTTTCGAGTCGGGCTCGGGCCTCGGGGTGGCCAGCCGGGCCGGGCGGGTAACGTAGATTATTTCCGGGCTCGGGCCGAGCGCGGGTCTCGCCATAAAGCTTTTAGTCGGGCTCGGGCGGGCAGCCCAACGTAAAAACAGGCCCGGGCCAGGCCCGGGCTGAAAAAATAAGCCCGTGCAGTGCTCTAGTACGTGACCGACGGCGAGGATCACAAAACCTGTTTCGGGAAACATCGTAGACGCTGACTTGGTGGACGACACGAATCTTTGGCCACAGCTTCAGAGGACATGCAAAAACATTTTCGGAAATCATTAAGCTTTGTCCAAACGGCGCGAGCAGCGTATACGGTGCTTGTTCTAAAAGCGGGGCTAAATATGCACTCGAAGCTATCGAAACGTTGCGCTCATGAATTGAGTCAGGATCGGTGTGTTTTGTTCTTCGTTCTTTATTTGCCAAATACTGTGAAGCAGCGGCATGTGACGTTTCTGACTCAGTGAAGTTCGTCGGTGCGGTCACTATCTGATTATTTTCGGCCTAATCGTTCGCGGGTGTGCTCAGTTGCAATAGATTAGTTCTTGCTGTACACAAGGCTTAGAACGTAACTGTTTTATGCTTTGTAATAGCTTGTAGCAAAGATGTATTATCGATAGTAACTCGCTTACTCATGTGGACCCTGACGAAACATTCATCTTCGACCATCGGTGTGCTGTCGGTGTAGTAGCTGTCACCCATGCTTTGGAGTATTGATTTAAGTGTGCACCCCTTCACTTATCATTAATACGTTGGCGATATAGTGTGCGTAAGTTTCCGTGCGAGTTGAGGTGGATGTGTGTAGATAACGTGCGTGAATCTTACTATGTTTACTGCCTTTTTCATTGTTTAACGAATGGTACTTACTCCTGCGGACGTTCTGGGGTTGAAGTCTTTTCCTTGGAGGTTAGCGATACAACGCTAGCGGTTAAGTGATTTTTTTATATCCACGAAAAAGTAGTGAATCGAGAAGCGCCGGCAGGACAGGCTGTCCGTATGTAACAATGGTCCATGAACTTCGTCACACATCTTAATTCCATTGTTTCATATGCCAGTTACTTTTTTTTCAAGCCAACTACTGCACAAATCTTCAATCAACCACTGCAAACAAAATTTTGCAGCATGTGTGGAGCATAGTGCGGGAGTGAAAACCGAGTTGCATTTCTGACAGATGATGGTACAGAAACAGGACGGAAGCGCTAATGGTTTTGTATTCGTGCGCTTTCGCTGAGGCAACGTGCGGCGCACCGCTGAAAGCGCCATCGTGTTTCGCGTAAGCAAACAAACTGCTCCGCGAAAAGGGTCAATATTGGTGAATGCGGAGTCGTGCTTTCGATTCCTAACCGCCATACTACATTTCTATATACGTGGTAAACAGCTACGTACATTTTTTTTCAGGAGATTACAAAGTATAAGAATAAAAAAGTGTTTTAATTATTACAGAACGCTGTGCAAGTTCGTTTAAAATATTTCAGGTGCCGCTTGGGCAGAAACGTGTCTAATCATTCCTCAGTGCTGTTTCTTTAAGCCTCTCTGAAGCCTTTACGACCGGTTGTTTGCCTAACGCAGCGCTGAAAGCGTAGTGAAGATTACTTGTTATTACTGTACAACAATTGTTGTGTGCGTAGCGCAGCATCAGAGGGACACATGAGCAGATCACTGATGAAGCTCAGGGACAATTTATTTAAATTAGTTTAGCATATTTATCCTTATTGCGATTGTTAAAGTTAGTTGAGATTGTTTGCATGAAATCTGAGCGAACTATGTCTTTACACGCAATACGTCGCGCGACGTCGGTGTTCCATTGGAGATCAAATCACTAATGCGTTTTTTCTTGCTTGTCTTCTTTCCACGGTCCCAGCAATAGGAACTGGCATGGTGTTCATAGTGGCCCCTACCATTATCAGCGAGCACTTTGTCAAGAACAAGGGCCTCGCTATGGGCCTCAACTTCGCTGGCGTCACCGCTGGCCTTTTTGTATTCCCCAAGCTTCTTGAGTACTTCACCGCCACCTATGGCCTGCGTGGTGCTCTTCTGATCTTCGGGGCCGTCACCATGAACGGGCTTGCATTTAGCCTATTCCCCCGCACCCCTGCTTGGAGGAAAGCTTCTGCACACAAGAATCAACTCGCTGCTCAATTTCCTTCGAAAGCCACCGGAGCGAAAGCAACGAACAAGCTAAGCGATGCATTGACGGTGTTTAAAAGCCCCGTGTTTTACCTCATAATATACAGCTTTAACGCTTACGCCTTCGGATATGAGTGCTACATCTCCCTATTCGTCGACTTCGCCTCTGATCGAGGAGTAGCGGTGTCCACTGCCGTTACCGTGATGTCAGCGGGAGCAATCTCCGAGATCTTCGGGAGGTTCACATTACCGGCAGCAGCAGATCGCGGTCTGCTGCACATAAAGACGGCCGTCGTGTTCACATTGGCTGCCGAGGCGGTGGCGTTTCTTATCCTTCCGTCGCTACGCTCTCAAGAACTTATTTTCGCCATGGCCGTTGCCATAGCCTTCCTCATCGGCACTGGAATGGTCATATTTCCCGTGACCCTGGCGTCTTACTTCGGACACGAGAAAATGTCAGTATCCTTCGGCATTGTCGTCGCGTCAGCCGGGATGTTGTCATTTGTGAAACCATGTTTGATAGGTGAGATTTACTTGTGTAATTCTTGACACAAATTTAGCAAGCACATTCTTTGTGCTATTATGCGCAATGCGCTTGTATAGAAAAGTGTATTGAGGCAGTTGAACGCAACATAAAATTAAAATAAAGCTTCAACACTTAGCATTACGAAATACCATCATGACCGAGGAAAATGCTTGACCTCCGTAAGCGCAGAGCGCAATTATAGGTCTCGTCAAGGCAATACTTACCAAGTAGCATATATATTATAAGTCGCAGTTATGCCTCAAGAATTAGATAACATTTCAGGAAATAACGTGGAGACAACAGAAGACCGTTTATATGAATGGATAATCATTTGTCTGCTAATCTCTGGATTGTTCTAATTCCAGTAAAGGTAGTTTCAAAGTTTATGCAGAATTCTAGGATTCAATTCGCACATGATTCATGAATATAATATGTAGTGCTCCTCTTCTGTCTGTGCATGATGTGATGTACAGCGCCTTCCTGTTTCTTTCCCTTCTTTCGTTTTCAGGCCGGTTGGCGTGATGTCCCTGAATGGAGATAGTCAGTCACTAGCCTATTTCTGTTTTGTGTTGTCTATGCTTCAATTAACAGAATGACGGCCTGTATTATAACCTAAAATCATGGGCTCCTCGCACAAGGGTGACACGGAGAACTATTGATATAAAAAAATTAGACGTCGTTTGTCGACTTCCCGCATGATACAGCGACCGTATCATACAGCGACCGCACTCATGAGCTTGAGTTCCCTGTCGTCTCTTCAAAGCATAATGACAGACAATTTGCATTTTGAATGGGACGCTTACCCTTCGTCATGTTTTCTAGGGTCGTGGTTGTTTGTCTTGGGGTAATCATATTCTTCCTGCAGCAATGCTTGGTAAGAGATGAGCTCATTTAATCTGCAGGGAAGTTGCATAATAGACGAGACTACACACATTTTCGAAGCTCATGTTCAAGTGGTAGTCTTTATATAACCTTTCTGGTCTCGATATGCAAATCATCTGGGTGCAAAATTTATCGTGTTCAACTCCTCTATGACTGATCAACGAACTACGTATTAAAATACTTTGTGTTGTCCCGAAACGGGTTTAAACAAAAGATGATCACTACTAGAACAGAACAGAACTCGATTCCCAACTACCATATGTACTACCGATTCGCTACTACCATACCAACTACCAATTTGTTTTTACTATAGAGCAATGAATATTGCGGACCTGAGTTCTTGTACTAAGAAAAGCAGCAGAAGTGAAAGAATATTTGTGCTAAAGGGCATTTTGAAGGCACAGTAAGAACGGTGCCACAATGGCTTCAATTGTTGCGCTAACTTCACATTCAAAGTTGTCTTACATCGCGAACGTTTACCCGCAGTGATTTTTACATGGTAAAAAGGAAGGAGGTAGTCTTGTTACCGTAATTAGTGCCACACCTTTTCAAACAAGCAAAGCGTCGTTTTCCAAGGATTTGTCGAAGTGCAGCAATAAGCATAGAGTGCCCGTGCCTGAAACCCTGATGTACCACTGCCTGAACAATAGCATCATCTATAAAACGTTGCCCTCCAAGTAATGATGATGAGCTCCTGTATCGATCGGCTCTCATCTTCTCATATCTGGAAACTAGGAGGAAACGTGAGAATTGGTGAAGTCCCGAGTTTTAAAAATGGCTTGTCTCACATATTCTATCGATGATTCTACCCGAAAAATTGACGGCCAACCAGTATGGTTTTCATCTTGCACTTTGCATTCGCCCCCTTCCTGCACCAGTGCCTGGCCGCTCGTGAGATCTGGTCCATGCAATTCCCACAAGTGCCAGTAGATTTCGGCCAGTATTACCTTCCGGGAGTGCAAGAAAGAGATTACATCATAGACTTCGCATTTGCCGGGAGACCGTATCATGGCAGACATTTCTTGTTTCGAATCGTGCAACCAAGCATGCAAGGAAAACAGTTCTTGCATTGCCGCGTTGCCGCATCCCGCTTCCGATAATATTTCACGTTTCGGGCATCGCTTAAATCAAAATTGTTCCTATACAGGACAAGTGTTCTCAACGATGTTGCAGAGGTGGCAGCCTTTTAGTTGCCAACATATTAGCAGGACAGCAGTATGCAAACCCTAGTGGTGTGCTAAGACAAAAACAAGCTAAACTTACATTTTGGGATTCCCTTGTATACGCAGTTCTTTTGTTCGCGAGATAAGTTTGGCAGATGTTTGTCTTGTTTAAGGATTTTCGTTTTATCAACCATTTTAGGGTAGCAGATTCTACACTAGCAACACTTCCATTCCATCAGATTTATTTAGCTAGAAGATTTGGTAACGTGAGCATGTCTTTTCCATTTTTCAGGGCACTTCAGGGACAATGTAGGTGCCTATGACTGGCTCTTTGTGATCTGTGGTGTTTCCAACGCTGTTGGAGCCACTCTTTGGATTGTAGTTCTTGCGTGGGAAAGAAGTAGGAGCAAAAAGGAAGTTATCAACAATGAAAACGCGCCTGGAGATACTATCATTATTACGAAATGTACCAATATCTTCGTGCACGAGCACGAAGGTCCAATGTGAAACAAGAGAAACGGGCGCTGTGAATAGTAGAGTGCAATAAAAGGCGGTATTTTTCACTCTGTGTGTAGTAGTGCCTTCTTGTGCAGTTACACGCCAGGAACTATGATAAAATCGCAATGATGAGACAGCAGGTGCTTATCACCTAGTGTTTTGTCGTCATCACTCATGTTGCCGCTTTTTACAGCGGAGCTGCTATACTCGGCGACAGCTTTTCTTGACATTGGAGCGAAGGCTACGGAGGTGGGGCCTCCGCACATTTGTGTTACTACGCAAGTAGTCCGGCAGCTTGCAGCCGATTTCAATCCAGTTTCGGTTTTCGCTTGCTCGCAGCGCTAGTGTGTTAAGCAAAACGTATGCATGCAAAATGGGAACGTCAAAGTAAAACTTTGATGAGTGTGCATACATGCCGCTAATTACTGTGCTGTATATATACTGGTACACAGAAAATTTTGCGCTGTTCAGAAAATTTTCCCAGCATTATTCAGCCTTTATAACAGTGAAGCTTAGGTTCCGTGTTCAGTCAACAAAAAGTGTGGCAGCACAGGATATATGGGTACGCGCCTCACGTGATCGAATGTTAACGTTTACAGCATTAAGCCCTGGTACAGGCGAAATGGAAGGCGGGTTGCGGCACGATCCTGCCACGCGCGTGTCTTGTTCCAGTTTTGCTGTATTTGGTTTACGCCCACAAAGACGGTCAGCAATGATCGGCACAGACTGCACCTCAGTGTTCGAGAAGCTTCACAATTGTAGTAGATCGTTTCGTTAAGATTGCGCGCAAGACGAAAACAGTCAAGGTTATTTCAGAGTTTGCGCGACCACCAGTGATAAGGCTCGAAAGTTCGATGCGTGATGTATAAAAGACGGCGCGTCCCAACGATGATGCTAGTGAAATGCTAGACGACCACGAGCAGTCGTGGGCTGACGAGCAAGTGGCATCCCGGCCCACCTACGGTCCAACCAGCCCAACCATGGCCAGACAGGATAGTAAGCTTATCGTGTGGCATTGGAACTGCGCCAGTTTCCGGAGGCGCAGGCCTCAACTGGTGCAGTTCATCAAGACCCGGGCGCCAAAAAGATGGCCCCACGATATTTTTCTACAGGAAACAGCAATGGAAACGATTACCATCCGGGGGTACCGAGCCGTCTCCTCATTAGCGGAGAACGGGCTCGGCATCGCGACACTCATTGCTAAGAAGTGTGCCTTCCAGGAGCGCGATCTCCTCCTTGGCAACACTAAGCTGGAAGCGTCGCTCGTTGACATCATACCCAACAGCTGGCTCAAGGACAGTATCTACATTATCAATTTGTACTACTCTCCTAGGGACAACCGGCAGACCTTCTATAGCCTAACGACCAAAGCGTTGTCCAAGGCGAGAGAGACGCCGCTTGTTATGGCCGGTGATTTCAACGCACCGCACGAAGCCTGGGGCTATGTGAGAAGCATTCCCAAAGGCTGCAGACTCCTGCAGCCAGTGGATGACAGCTCCCTAGAACTGATCACCGACCCCCGTTATTCCACGCGCATGAGAAACTCGATCTCGAGAGACACTACCCCGGACCTGGCCTTCGTTAAGTACTCACCGGGAGTGGAGTGGCACAACTTACAAGAGAACCTGGGCAGTGACCACTACATCGTGGAAATCTTCATCCCGGTCAGTGCTTTCCCGCTGAGGGCCGTCAAAATAGTGGACTGGTACGCCTTCCGCAAGAGAAGGAAGGATGACCACGAAGAACACGAGACATTCGCAGACCTCGTAGCGAAGCTCAAGAAGGACGTGGCTGCAGTCACCAAGACCGTCGAAACGGACCTCAAGCTCGACCACATGGACGCACGATTGGCGCACCTGGTCGAAGCCAAGAATTCCCTCATGGCCAGATGGAAGATGCAGAAGCTGAATCGAAACCTCCGGAGGAGGATCGTGGCCCTCAACCGCAAGATCGAATCGCGCTACAAGGAGCACGGCCAGTAGCTGTGGAACGAAGTCTGCACGTCGGTCGATGGACAGATGCACGTGGGAGGCAAGTGGAACCTTATCGAGCAGTTACTGCATGACACGCAGTCTATGAGAAACCACACTCTGGCCATCGATAGGCTGTGATCGAACGAAGTGATCGACGAACTCGCGCGTCGCAACCTCCCCATCGGGCAGCCCGGGCCGGAAGATTACCCGGCCTACGGCGGAAAAGCGGTCGAGGACCTCGATGGCCCCTTCTCCGACTCGGAAGTCAGAGCGGCCCTTCATTGCCTCAATGGAAGATCGGCTCCCGGGCCGGACGGAATCTCGAACAGACTCCTCCGAAACCTGGACGAAGGCTCCATCGAACTGCTCACCAAGGAAATCAACGAGCCTGGGTGGCCAGCACCGTACTGGATGGCTGGAAGGAAGCCACGGTGATGCTAATCCCGAAGCCAGGCAAGACACCGGCCATAAAGAGTGTGCGACCTATTTCGCTCACATCCTGCATGGGCAAGGTTGCAGAGCATGTCATCGACAACCGAATATCGAGGTATGTCGAGGAACGACAGCCCCTACCACCGAATATGGTCGGTTTCTGACCCTCACTGTCCGCTCAAGAGGTCATGCTGCTGATCAACAGGGAGATAGTCGACGTGGTCATGAGAGACGTCCGAGGCATCTTGGCGCTGGACGTCAGCTCTTTCCTCAGGGATCGTAAGGCCATGATCAAGTCGGACGGATACGCCCTGGGAGCCCGCGGCATGTCGCAGGGTGCGGTTTTACCCCCACTGCTCTCCAACATCCCCATGAGAGACCTATCGGTCTTACTCGACCGAATCGGGGCGTCAATCTCAATCACCCTCTCTACCCGGATGACATCACCGTCTGGTGCGGCGGCGGGTCAGACGCAGCGGTGGATCGGGCTCTACAAGAGGCCCTGGACGTCACGGAAGAATTCCTCGAGGCCACGGGAGTGGTCCTCTCACAGGCCAAGTCGGAGCTCTTGCTGTATCGGTCCGACAGAACGGGCCTCAAGTTCAACACGCCGCTGGATCAAGTACCGATAGAGCTCAGAACGAAGACCGGTCAGCGCATCCCGAGGGTCGATTCTCTCAGGGTGCTCGGACTCGTCATCAACGCAAAGGGCAGCAACGTGCAAACGGTTGCGCGCCTGAGCGCGAAGACAGAGAACATGCTCAAACTTGTTCCAGAGTTACGAGCCGGAGAGCTAGCATCAGCGAAGCCAACCTCCTAAGGATCTACCACGCCTTCCTCATGAGCCATATAAACTACGTGGCTTCCGCACTAAACTGGACGCAGTCTGAGGAGAACAAGATCGACGCACTCATCAGGAAGAGCATTAAACGAGTACTAGGCATCCCTGGGACGACCAGCATGGAGTAGCTGATGCAGCTCGGGGTCCACAACACCCTGGGCAAAATGGTAGAAGCACAGAAAAAAGTCACAGCATATCCACGAGGTGAATTATGGTGAGGTGGGCAAAGCTCCGGAGGTTATGGGTGATACTGTTAATCCTCCGAGAAGTTCGCCCGATAAAATCATCATGCAAACACGTGAGGTACGGTGAAGAAAACGTTTATTGAGATTTCAAGTTACCTTTATATATTACGCACTTGTGGTCGGAGAAGTGCACAGCTAGGGGTTCGAGTACCGGTTTAAGGTGAATGTTAGCAAACACGATGTCTATGCACGACCTCGGAAACTCGCGGCGGAGCACGGCGATGGCGGCGGCCCGATTCTGCTCGTTCCTGATGCCAGAAACCGCGGTGAGGTTATTATTCAACCAAAGTCGATCACATACGTCGCAACTGTGGCCAAACGAATGAGCGAGAAATTCCCGCTCGAACCGCGCGTCGGCTCCTTGAATGTGAGACCGCTGCCGCCGCTTGGTCACCACTTCCCGCGCACCATCCGGGTCCGCCCGGCGCCGCGCTCGCTTAGCCGCCGCTTCCCGCTCTCGCCTTTCGGGGTCCGCTGCTCGCAGTGCACGTTTCGCTGCGGCGTCATTGGCGCGCACCGTCTCGGGATCTGCCAGGCGCCGCGCTCGCTGAGCCGCCGCTTCCCGCTCTCGCATTCCGGGGTCCGCTGATCGCAGTACACGTTTCGCCGCAGCGTCATTGGCGCGCACCGTCTCGTGATCTGCCATGCGCCGCGCTCGCTTGGCGGCCGCTTCTCGAGCTCGCACCGCGGGATCCTGCCGACGAGCACGAGCTGCAGCGGCCATCCGCGCCCGCCGCTGCGCATCGTCCATGCTCCACCAACGATCGGACACGTACAGCGACGATCCAAGAAATGAGAGAGGCGCTCGCTCCCCGCGCATCCCCGCGCAGCCCGCGCAGCAGCCAATCGGAGAGCAGCGGCACTTCCAGCGCCATCTAGTGTCGATTCACACAAGCGCCATATTGCACACAATTCTATTGGACCAACGCCATCTAGGAAATGAGACGAGAAATGGTGATGACGACACAGATTGTGTACAGCGCCGTCTAGAATATCGTCCCTGAACTGCAGTATGTATGTACTTCTATGAGACAGCGCCATCTATTGCATATACGGGAGATACTGCCGTTTACTGCCGGGAGATACGCCGGACAACGGAGACGTGACAAGGTTAGACTAAGAGGAGCTACGCCCCTAAAAGGCGCCGATCGAATGTCTGCGAGCAAGTCCGGCCGCCGAATTCTCGAGATGGCGGGCCTCACCACCATGCACGCGGAGTCGTGCGCCGTCCCCTCCACCAGGAAGAAAGGGACGCCTTTCGAGTCTCCCCATTCCCGAGGAACGTTCACCCACAACACAACGAGGCCCGGCGCGCAGCCACGGCCCGCGCACTTATCAAGACTGCCCTGCAGAACTCAGAGCTCGCGTCCTTTGTCGACCCGACGCAATATTCCAGATCAAACTCTTACGCGGCCACGGTGGTTGACCCCCAGGACAAAATCCTGAATGCAGCGTCTATCACACTGGTGCTGGCTCTGTGTGATCCCGGGCGCACTCATATCGGCGATGGCCTTTCTCGCCGGCTCGGTCTCGGCCGAGGCTACGTCGGTGCTGAGGACCCGTAAGCCAGACACGGTCCGTCACGTCCTCACTTGTTTCCTCACATGGGCCGGATCGTCTCCCCCGGCTCGATCAACCGCAATGAGCTGGCCCAAGACCAGGCGCGAGGTCTCGTCAACCGCGCCGGTCCGAGGGGCCCGGCTTCGCAGGGGATCGACCCCACCATAGACCCGCTGCTTACTTTCCACGACATCACTGCTCACTACCACCTGGGACGCAGGAAGTTCCCGGCTGCTCAGCCGAAGCTTGGCAGACCCCAGGCCTCGGTGCTGAGAATGCTGCACACGGGCTCATTTCTGCCTCGATCCAGGCTGAGCCACTACGCCCCACGTGTGCATCCCTGCTGCCCCGACTGCAGTGAGGAACGGTCCACCTTGAACCACATGCTTTGACAACGTTCTGAATTGCACCACTCACCTTTCAACATGCAAGAAGACTGGGAAAAAGCCATAAGAGTGACGACCTTCAAGTCCACCTTCGGGCCTGCGACAGGGCTGGAGATCACGGTCTTCTGCCCCTGGTGCTGGTGCGGCCCGCGAATATGCGAAAGTAGTCCCTAAGGGTAAAACAAATTCTCTTGTCTGTCTGTCTGTCTGCTAGTTTTTTTCCCTCTTTGCGGCAATATGTAGTAGCAGATTAGAGGCATGCTCCTCCGGCCAATCTCTCGTCCTTTGCTCGCTTTAAACGTTCTTATTTTTCTGTCACATGTAATCGTCCATTTGCGAGGCACTATGATAAGTATTGGTGGTGGCGTGGAGCAGAGGTAGAATACCCGGCCTCAAATCTGAAGGTCGTAAGTTCGAATCCTGCTCCAGTCCGCTACATCTTCAGGCATGGAGTGGTGCGTGACACCGGCAAGAAAAAAATATATTGCCGAGAGCTAGTAGGGCTATACTAGTTCAGGCGCAACCAAACTAGGAAGGCCCACTAAGCTTCATCAAAGTCACTCCCTCACCAGAACAGGAATTGGCCTCCCTGGTGCAGTATTCGGCCACTACCTCCCACATGACTCCGACAATTAACCCATGGCCCTCAGTCCCCAGTGGCTGCAGAGCACCTGACTAAGGCGGTGGTCAGACCTGCTACGCGGCAGAGGGTGCTACGAATCTCTGAGTCCGGACAGGGCGCCAATGGAAACTGATCCTGGTAACGTTCAACACGCGCACCCTCTCGAGTGAGGCTGGCTTAGCAGGACTATTTGAAGAATTATCAGGCATTGCCTGGGATATTATTGGCCTTAGTGAGGTTAGAATAACTGCTGAGGCTTACACATTGCTGACTAACGGACACGTCCTCTGCTACAGAGGTCTTCCAGATAAGAGAGAATCCGGGGTAGCATTTGTAGTCCATAACAACATAGCGGGCAACATTGATGAATTCTACAGCATTATTGAGAGGGTAGCAGTCGTCATAATAAAGCTGAATAGGAGGTACAACCTAAGCAGTAGAAGCTTGCGCCCAAACCTCTAGTCACGATGATGAAGAAATAGAACAGTTTGATGAAGATGTTGAATTAGCTATGAGAAAGGTGCAAACTCAGTATACTGTAGTCATGAGTGACTTCAATGCAAAAGTTGGGAAAAAGCACGTTGGTGAGCAAGCAATTGGCAACTACAGCATCGATTCTAGGAATGCAAGAGGAGAAATGTTTCGCGGAAAGGAATAGGCTCCGAAGATGATGATGATGTCCTCAGCACATGGCTCGTACCCACTTCGGTGGATTGACCAAGAATTGAGCATCTGAACATTTAGATATGCATTCTGAAACTACAGTTAATGTGTAATTTAGTAATCAGAGCAACAGACAGATTAATTTTTCTGAACTGCATAATTTATAATACTAATGCCATGAATTAAAACTGAAATGTTCGAATTTAAAATTTTATTCGTTTTGTTGATTGAATGAAACCACAAACGGCATCAAATACGTCCCTGGGGCTAAAGCCCAATACCGAGGCACCAAAAGTGAGTACTGATTCTGATGTTAAATTTAACCCTAATTTAGCAAGCGGTATTTCAAGAAGTCTTTTCCTTTGTAATTTATACCGACGGCATATTAAAAAATAGTGTTCTACGGTTTCTATTTCTAGGCAGAATTGGCACAGCGGCGATATCGCCAGACCAGCCCTGTGTAAATATAAATTTAATGTTGGGACACGGCAACGTAATTTTGTAAGGATGACTTCTGATTGTCTTGATGGACACCAATGAATTTTCCACGGAAATTTTAGGTGGTGAAATTCAGTCCATGATGTTATTGTTTCCATGACATCTCTACGAATTGTATATTTCCGATATCTGATCGCTGTTATTTGTGCCACCACTGGAAGGACCGATAGTATCGGTCCATTCAGGGATGCTCTCGCTAATGAATCGGCCATCTCATTTAAATGTAATCGGCAGTATCCTGGTACCCATAATAATTTTATAAGATTCAGCTGGGGGGGAACTAATGTTAGAAACGTCTTTAGAGCCGGTGAATTTGTTGAAGCTGTAAGCGCAGTACAGACAAAAAGGGAATCTGTTATAATTAACGCGCTGGATTCATTGAAAGGTAGTTTCCGCAAAGCTAGAATCATTGCTAAGAGCTCAGCTTCAAATACGGGAGTAAAATCTCGTAGTCTGAAGGAGAATGACCAGCCAAGCGAAAGCGAGAAAATGCCTACGCCCGCCTTTTCGTCATTCACGGAAGCGTCAGTGGCTATTATGTTAATTGTGTGTACGTGTGCAAGGTAATCTTGCAACATATTATTTAATAACCGCACTGAATGAAACTTAGGATTCTGTGGGAAAATTTCATCTAATTCAATCTTTACATTCTGATTTGAATAATATGATGGAATAACGTCTCGAATTTTTACATTCAAACTGTCTAATTGCTTTTGTACAAAATAATCTGTGGCGTATGAAAACGTGGCCAATGAGCAAGAAAGAAGGAGTTTGGATCGTTTATAAATACATATTCAGATCGTCTAATTGGAGAACTGTAAAATTTGAGAAATGTTTGTATCGTCAAGATGCGGAATCTGCAGGGCAATGTTGGTAGGCGCGCTTCCTGATAAAGAACATTGTTTGCTACAAACCTAGGGAGTCCCAGGCCGAATGGCTTCACGCTCCAATAGAACCAGAGGCTTAGTTTTATAAGCAGGGCTTCCCGAGAACAATACACAGCCGAATTCCAATATTGGACACATGTACATTTTGTATATCATTAAGAGGGCTTGCCTGCGTAGCCCATATTTTCGGTTGCTCAGTCTGCGTAGTAAACCTAAAGCACGCTGAGCCTTAGATGCCACGTTTTCTATATGTGGACTCCAGTTGAGTTTTCCGTCATAAATGATACCTAAATATTTAAGAGACTCAACCTGCGGAATGTTTTCTTGATTGTAAAATATGGATATAGAAACCGGATGCATAAGTGGGAACACCAATATTGCGCTTTTACTTACGTTTAATGACATGCCAATTGATTGAAGCCATACCTCAAGCATACTCAAGTATCTCTGCAATTTTTGGTATAAAGAATATATGTCGTTGTCGGCGGCGAAGAATGCAATATCGTCTGCATAAACGTAAACTTGCACGTCGTGACTGGCTGGAATAGAGCTCATTAATATGTTAAATAATATTGGAGATAGGACTGCTCCTTGGGGGACACCACGAGTCTGTTTGAATTTAGACGAAGAGCAGCCATCCTTAAAGCAATAAAATTCTCTTGATCTCAAAAATTCTGCCAACCACGCAATACTATATTTTGGGACATTATGATTCCGTAGTACATTCAGTAATACTGTATGTTCCACGGAGTCATATGCTTTAGCTATGTCTAATGTCACTAAAGCGGCATATTGTCTTCTTTTTCTAGGGAGCTGTATGCGGCTCTCTAAATCAGCATGGGCACACCATATAGAGCAGTCAGCTCTGAAGCCTAGTTGATTTGGATTTAATATTAAATTATCCGACATCCAGACAGTTATTCTGTAATGTAGAACCCTCTCTATGAGTTTGACCATATTAGAAGTAAGAAAGATAGGTCTGATATTTTCTATGGTGTAACCTAATCCTTGCTTTTTGGTATCGGGATTACTTTAGCTAGTCTCCAATCGTATGGTATCCAGGCGTTGTTTAGAGAATAGTTTATAATGCTTAGGAGATCATAAGGAGATAGTTCGAATAAAATTTTTATCATATGCACTGTAATTCCATCAGGACCTGGAGCTGACACGGGTAAGTTTCGAATTACTTGAGCTAATTCAGGCAAAGTAACTTCATTAAAGTCTGACGTTAGGGCTGGTTTTTGCAAGTTATGTGACATAGATGACGTGAATCTACGCTCAAGGCCTTTCGCAATCTGTTCTAGGGATTTTGTCATTTAATCAGATGATAGAGTTACATAATCAATATTAATTGGTGGTGGCAGAATTTTGCGATTTCGCATATATCTAAACAGCGCTTTTTTGTTTTTGGGATTTGAAAGGAAATCAAAGTGTTTCCTATCATAATCTTCTTTTGATTGAGCGACTGTGCGTTTAAATATAGCGGTGTAAAATTTGTAATCAGCCCAATTTTGGGGGGACTGGTTATAAAGTAGTTGCTTCCAAGCTGTTTTTCTTCGTCCGTAGTCTCGTGTACAGTCTGGATTCCACCAAGGACTATGAGAGGCTCCCTTGGCAGACTCAATAATAAATTCAGCTTCTTTGTATGATCGTTTGATTACAGCACAAATTTTCATAGGTTTGGATTCTTCGCGCTCTTCAGAATGGTGGGCCAAATGTGCTTTTAAATCATTTTTAAATTTATTGTAGTTTACGAATACTCGGATCTGAGAGCACGATGGTATTAACGGGCAAGCAATTTCAAATATTATTGGACAGTGATCACTGTTGGTGGCACATTCCAAGGCTGCCCAAGATGAACTAGTGAGAGATGAACTTATGAAACTTAAATCTAAGGCTGAGCGCGACCGATTACAAACAAATGTAGGAGTTCTAGTGTTGAGACAAGTCATATTATTATCTGTTGACCAATTCCACAAGCGTTTGCCACATTGATCTGTTCGAAAACCCCAACACGTGTGATGGGAGTTGAAATCTCCCACAAGGATTTTATCCTTGCACCATGACGTCAACGCGGAATCAAAAGATTGAGTGTCTTGCACACCCGCAGGAAAGTATACATTTACTAAAGAGAATGGTAGGCAGCCCGGTAAGGTTACATCTAAGGCAAAAATTTCACTTTCAGGGGACATATGTTTGTATGAAATCTTCACCTTAAGACTAACTCTATTACAAATGAAGAAGGCTAAGCCGCCGCCTTCGAAGGACGGTCCAATCGGAAAGATCGGAAGTTATTTATATGAAAAGGTTGATGTGTTGAAAGCCATGTTTCTTGTAGTGCAATAATATCCGGGGAGAACTTCGATGCCAAATACAATAAATCTGTTACGGAAGAGTGAATGGACCGGCAATTCCAATGAAGAATTTTGAGGAATCCTATGGTTGCGAAAGGATTGGCTCAGTAACTGCCTTGCTTAAAATGCTGTCTTTTAAGAAATCGTTCTTTGTAAGGTTTTCTTTCAGGTATTTTTTGGTCTTTGAGTGAATAAGTGTAGTGGCTGTTTTCGATAAAGGGGAACTAGAACGATTTAGCGATCGGGGGTCCATGTCCATTTCCTCTGAGCTTTGTGCATCCTCATTGACTGCTTTCACTGTGATTTCTGTTTGCATCAACAGATGGACCAGCAATTTCATCATCTTCAGACGTGACTTTAGGAGCTACCTCTTCATTTGATGGTCGTGAACACTCAGTAGTTTTCGAAGTTATACTGAGAGGTGCTGTTGTGCCGAATATCTGCTCCATCTGGGTAGTTAAGATTTGTGACAAGGACTCACAAAGGTTTCCAGCTAGGTGCTCCATGGCCTTCTCCATTGCCCTTTCGACAGCATCGGCAACTGAAATTGAAAGAGACGCTTCCGTGGACATTGTATGACGGGCTGTGACAGCTGCGTACCCCTGTGTTCTAGCCTGCATTTCAGCTATGGCTTCTTGACGAGAACAACGTCTTCGCTCAACGATTTCTAGAATCTGTAGTTCTCGTGTCCTTGCTGAGCAATTCAAATAATCAGCAGAGTGGCCTTCACTGCAGACACAGCACTTTTCTTCTTTGTTGGGGCATTCGCTGGAATTGTGTTCCTCACCACAAACTCGGCATCTAGGAGCAGACCTACATCCTTTCATTGTGTGTCCTTAACGCCAGCACTTTACACATTGGAGAGGACGAGGGGATAAAGGTTCCACTCGATAGATTAGGGGCCATGCCTTGATTTCTGTTGGTCTATCTGTCCCTGGAAATGTTACAATGACCGATTCAGTAGGAATTTTGTTTTTGTCTACCACAGGTCCACACCGATAAATTGAAATAGCACCTGCTGTGTGAAAAGAACTCTAATATTTCTGTTGGTGACATGTTGACATCAACGCCACGCACAAGCCCTTTCACACACGCCAAGTGAGGTGGGATGAATGCCCTTACCGGATTGGAGGCAAACGTGGAACACTTCAGAAGGTCTTGTACACAGGGCTGGTCTGGAGAAAAGCAAAGAATACCTCCTCTGCCGAACTGGCGGACCTCTGTGATATTCAGGAATGGGCTGTCGCCGATCGCAGTTTCGCCTGAATCGCTTTCGGGTTCATCATCCGTATGATGCCATCATTGGTTGGGACGATAGCCACGCGAACTGATCTGACGCCGTTACGCAGAAACAAGTCCAGAGGTAAATCCTGCAAGGGAATAGAGGCGGACCAGGGGAAAACCCCGGGCCCTGGCGACGAAAATGGCATCTGTCTGGTCCGATTAGCCAAAAAGCACTTATTAAATAACAAATACGCTACAAAAACTGTTAACAAGCAAAAAAGAGACAGTAAATACTCAATCCTTGGCCGCTACCCCCAGAGCCGAACACGCAGCACGAACGCCGCTCGAAATCACCAGAGGACGCTGGTGATCTCTCCTCTTGCATTCCTAGAATCAATGCTGTAGTTGCCAATTGCTTGCTCACCAACGTGCTTTTTCCCCACTTTTGCATTGAAGTCACCCATGACTACAGTATGCTGAGTTTGCACCTTTCTCATAGCTAATTCAACATCTTCATCAAACTGTTCTATTTCTTCATCATCGTGACTTCGTCCTTCTTCTTCAACCTTCTTCAGGAAGCGTTGCATGCAGGAAGTGGACCTGGAAAAGCCCTAATGGAGAAACAAGGATTGAAATAGATCTCATACTCTTTGGTGATCCAAGCATAGTGCAGGATGTAGAAGTGTTAGGTAAGGTAAAGTGCGGTGACCATAGAGTAGTGAGTTCAGGTTTTCTCTCGGTTTGAAGTGAGAAAGAGTGAAATTAGTCAAGAGCAAACAGGCCAACAGTAAGGGTAAAAGCAGAACAATTCGGGCTGCTGCTCGCAAAAAATATGCAGCTTCAGAAAAGGAGGATAAAGACAACATAGGCGTAATGATGAAATCGTTACTAGTTTGATCTCTGAAGCAGCAATTGAAGTGGGAGGTAAGGCACCAAGGCAACCAGTAGGTAAGCAATCCCAAAGAAACAAAGGACCTAATAAAGAAACGTCAAAACATGAAAATGCCCAACTCAAGAGATCAGATATAATTCTCTGAACTGTCAGAACTGATTAACAAGAAGTAAGAAATCTAACGTGGGAAAGATTGAGGAAGCTGTAAAACATGGACGCAGCATTAAATCAGTAAGAAGAAAGCTTGGCATAGGACAAGGCAAGATGTGTACACTGAAAGATAAGCATGGTAATTCATCAGCAATCTCGATAACATAGTAAAAGCAGCGGAAGGATTCTATACTGACCTGTACAGTGCCCAAAACAGCCAAGCTACTTTCATTCGAAATAGTGATGAACGGGATACAGAGGTTCCTTCTATAACTAACGATGAAGTTAGAAGGGTCTTGAAAGACATGACCAGGGGAAAAGCTGCTGGAGAAGTTGGAATAACAGTAGATTTAATCAAAGATGGAGGAGACGTCATGCTTGAAAAGCTTGCGGCCCTTTATATGCAATGCCTCATAACTTCAAGTGTACCAGAGAGCTGGAAGAACGCCAACATTATACTAATTCATAAGAAAGGAGACGTTAAAGAATTAAAGAATTATAGACCCATTAGCTTTCTTTCAGTATTGTATAAAATGTTCACCAAGATAATTTCCAATAGAATCAGGGCAACACTCGACTTCAGCCAACCAAGAGAACAGGCGGGCTTCAGGAAGGGATATTCTACGATGGATCACATCCATGTCATTAATCAGGTAATCGAGAAATCTTCAGAGTACAATCAACCTCTCCATATGGCTTTCATAGATTACGAAAAGGCATTTGATTCAGTAGAGATACCAGCAGTCATAGAGGCATTGCGTAATCAAGGGGTACAGGAGGCATACGTGAATATCTTAGCAAACATCTACAAAGATTCCACAGCTACCTTGGTTCTCCACAAGAAAAGTAGAAAGTTGCCTATCAAGAAAGGGGTCACGGAAAGAGACACAATCTCTCCAATGCTATTCAGTGCATGCTTAGAAAAAAGTATTCAAGCTCTTAGACTGGGGAGGTTCAGGAGTTAGGATCAATGGCGAATATCTCAGCAACATTCGGTTTGCAGATGACATTGTCCTATTCAGCAACAATGGAGATGAATTACAGCAAATGATTGAGGACCTTAATCGAGAAAGTGTAAGAATTGGGTTCAAGATGGATATGCAGAAGACAAAGACAACGTTCAATATCCTGGCTAGGGATTAAGAATTCAGGATCACCAGTCAGCCTCTAGAGTTTGTAAAGGAGTACGTTTATCTAGCTCAATTACTCACAGGGGACCATGATCACGAGAAAGAAATTTAGAAAAGAATAAAATTGGCTTGGAATGCCCATAGCAGGCATTGCCAAATCCTGACTGGGAGCTTACCACTGTCGTTGAAACGAAAAGTGTAAAAGCATTGCATTCTACCGGTCATAACATAAGGGGCAGAAACTTGGAGGTTAACAAAAAAGCTCGAGAACAAGTTAAGGACCACACAAAGAGCGATGGACCGAAAAATCTTAGGACTAACGTTAAGAGACAGGAAGACAGCGGTGTGGATTAGAGAGCGAACGGGATAGCTGATATTCTAATTGACATTAAGAGAAAAAAATGGAGGTGGGCAGCAGACCATTAACTCTAATGGTCCACTGGAGCCTGGTGAACTCCGCGCATGCGTACTCGTGTCAAGCGGTATCGGTAACGGCAACGGTAATACGATAGCCCGGCGTTAAAGCATTCCATATCTGCATTCTGCGGTCGCGTAGATTACATGAGTCAGTGTCATGAGGTTTTCCGCCTCTAGCTGATCTACCTGTCAAGCACGTAATCATCATCATTAGTAGCAGCCTATGTTTATGTCCACTGCAGGACGAAGGCCTCTCCAATTACCCCTGTCTTGCGCTAGCTTATTCTAACATGCGCCTGCAAATGTCCTAACTTCATCACCCCACCTAGTTTTCTGCCGTCCTCGACTCCACTTCCTTCTCTTGGTATCCAGTCTGTAGCTCTAATGGTCCATCGGTTATGCATCCTACGCATTACATGGCCTGTCCAGCTCCATTTTTCCGCTTAATGTCAACTAGGATATTGGTTATCCCCGTTTGTTCTCTGATCCACACCGCTCTCTTGACTGTATATCTTATCAGACGACTGTATATCTTATCAAAGAAAATAGTAAAACAGATGAAGTTCTCATTTTTAACAGCGTAGCGATTTCAGCCGGGCGTAATGTGTCTGCTGAATCCAAAAATATGGGCCGATCCTGGCAGCAGTGCAGAAAGGGTCCAAGCGCAATGGCACATACACCTGTGAACTAGCGAAGCTGAGCCTGGATAATTATAGCTACGAATCGTGGGGACTACGTAAACTTAGTCAGTTATCGATAGGCAATTGATAGCCAATGAATAGCTAATCGATAATCGATCAGTAATTAATACATTCGAATAACTTAGTAGCACTTAGCCTATCCCAAATACGTGGCCAATACCTTGCGATAGACAATCGATAGCCAATAGATAATCGGTAATCAATCAATATTAAATAGGTCCCGAGAAATGCTGGAGATGACTTGGTAGTGCTTAGCCTAGCCCAAAAGCCAGGACTAGCTAGGTGCCCATCAGCTCCGCTGTCTCTTTAGCACTGCGCCGCCAGTGCAAGCTACGCATTTTTTCCCGCAAAAAATAACTTTGTTTCCGCCTAAGGAAAAATAAATTATACAAAGCGCCACTCCGCAAACCATTTTCATGTTAGCGCTTTTGCGATTGCACTATTACCGGTGTCGATACTATTGCATTATTTTAGCGCTAAGGCCCGTTACTTTTGTGCTTCAATGCATAAAACAGCGTTTTCTTCAAAAAGTTAGCTTCAACGCCCAGGAATTTCGTCGGACAATTGGAAAATTAATATCTGGAAACTGGTTCAGTCCTGAGAATTCGTTCCAAGTGGATACGGCTTGCCAACTCAGCCGCTATAATTCGTAGATTGAAAGATGTGCCGTAAAATAATTAATGATAAAGTTAATTCGCGTAATTATGTTAAATATTAAATTAGGCGTTTTGACCATTCATTGGGCCATCCATGTCAGAATTAGCTTGGAACTACCTAAAACAATTAGCCGTCTTAGAGCGTCCTCGCATTATTGCGAACACAAGAAATCCTGAGATATGGTCAATTCCCTACTTCAGAACACTCTATAAAGCATCAGTCGTTAATACATTACCTACCATTCACTTTGAAGAAATACAAAAATCTCGATAATTTCAGTAAGAAAGAACTCTGCTCATACTTTGGTCGCTTGCAAACTTATCTGATGTGATTATTATTCTGCCTTTGTGTGTGGTTCTGAGTATATAATGTTAATCCTGTTTCGTTTTCTTAGCAAATGTTAATCTTGTAAAATTCAGTCTCATGCTATGTTCTATAGCTGGTGTTGCGTTGTTTTTTATAGCTAGTATTGCTATGAGGGGAGACGACGACGAAGTTTTCGTGCTCGGTTGGTGGTTTCGACTCGTGCTGAAGTTTTTCTCTATGTGCTTTTCGTGCATCAGTAACCAGCAACAACGTTTGTGCTGAACCCTGAGGACTCCTACTCTGCTGGGAGATCCTCCCCGCAGAGCTTGTCATGGAAGAGATGGCAATGGACTCGTCTGGTGGCCAGCTCAGACCGCCTGAGCCTCGGAAGAGACTCACATCTTCAGTAGGATCCGACGCTGCTGATACTGAGCTTTCTGACTCAAGGTCGGAAGATTCGGATGTTTTCGTACCTGCCAAGCACCGCCGTTCGAGACGGACGTATCCGTCATCGTCCTCAAGCGAAGCGACCATCATATACAGAAGCATCGACGCGACGGTAAGCCTGAATGCTATCTCCCGAGAGAAACTCAATGATTTCTTCTTCAAACTTGCCCCTGGACTAATCCAAGAAGTTCGCGTGAACCCCTGGAAAAATGTCATAGCCGTTGACACAACAGATGATAAGATGGTGCAAACCCTTGTTGGTTTGTCTGAAATTTGTGGTGTCCGCACGTGGCCCTACATACCCCAGGTGCGCATATTGCAGCTGGTGTCGTGTCTGATGTCGACTTGGATCTCAAAGACGACGCTTTTAAGAGTGTGATCGTTTGCACACCACCATGCAAAATAATTAGCGTTCGTAGGTTGGGCTCGTCAAAGTGTATGAAATGTAATGAAGAAGACAAGACGACGACAAAGCAGTCAGCAAGCAAGCCACAGTGTTGGTGCTAACCACGCGCCCCGAGCTTGCGCTTGCCCGGATTTTGGCTGCTGGTCACCTCGCCGCTTCTTGACGTTCGCCTGACGTTTCTCGCCTTCATTGACGTTTACACGTGAATAAATCACGTTGCATTTGGTGGAGGTTGCGTGGGTCCCCCGCACGAACCTGGAACTCCGCTCCCGGACGCTCCCTTCGGTTCCTGCGCCCGTGATGGTCAACGACACCTCGACTCAGACTGACCCTTCGGCAGCGCCTGCCACCTGCAGCGCCGTGTACCGTGAGCGGGATCCGCCCATCTTCAACGGCTCAGGTGACTCCGATGTTGCCGACTGGTTGTCGACATACGAACGGGTCAGTGCCAATAACATAAGGGACGATTCAACGAAGTTGAATCGCGTCTTGTTTTATCTCGCGGACATCGCGCAACTGTGGTATCGCAACCACGAGACCGACATACCCACTTGGTCCGTTTTTAAGACTTCCATTTCGGACGTCTTTGGTCGGCCTACGGCCCGCAGGCTTCGCGCAGAGCAGCGCTTGCGTGAACGTGCGCAACATCCAGGGGAGAATTACACGGGCTACATCGAGGATGTGCTGAATCTCTGCAACCGCGTCAACCCCACCATGACAGAGGGGGAGAAAATCAAGCACATACTGAAGGGCATCGAGGACGATGCTTTTAAGATGCTGCTCGCAAGAAATCCCATCACGATCGCGGCGCTCGTCTCCTTGTGTCAAAGCTTTGACGAGTTGCGTAGGCAGCGCACGATCGCCCGCCAAGCCCTCATGACGCCAGACACACTATCGAGCTTGCAACTAGCTGCCCACTCTGCCGATCAACAGCCGCTGCTATCTACCATCAAGGACTTTATCCGGGAAGAGGTAGCGCGTCAGCTTTCATTGCTACCTCTCACGCACGAGCCTTCGCAGTCTTTGGCTCCGGACCTTCAAGACGTCATTCGCACCCAGGTTGCTGAGGCCCTCCCGCCTGTGACTCACCAACCACCCGTCACTGCGCCACTTACCTACGCTTCCGTCGCGGCTCGGCCCCCTCAACATCCTGCGCCGTATGCTCGACCTGTGATGCCGACCCATGCCTGGCCGACGACCGCGAATGCGGCGCCGCTCACCTTCGCGAGACCTTCGGCTCCGTTCCTCCGCCGCCCCGACGCGTGGCGAACGCCAGACAATAGGCCCATCTGCTTCGCCTGTGGTGTCGCTGGACACGTCGCCCGCCACTGTCGCCGATGTCCACCTTCGCCATTTGACGTCATGAGCAGGCCTGTTCCTTCGTCTGCCCGGTCGCCACCAAGGTACGTCCCTGACGATCAACCAGCCTCTGCTCACCGCCGGTCCCTGTCTCCGCCACGACGCTCTCTATCACCCATGCGTCGCCGACCTCCTACGGAGGAGGGAAACTGATCGCTGCAGTTCCGGACGCAAGAGCTGCATACGCGTCGAACTGCCCAAGGCCTTCCGCTGGGCAACTGGTCCAGGAGGGCTGGCGGTCCTGAGCCTGGCTGATCGAGCGTTCGGGTGAGCGGCCACAGGGCTACCTCGCCAGCTGTGGACGTGATCCGGTGGGCTGCTGCAGTGTGCTACGGGGCGCAAACCCCGCCATCGGGTAACCGGGCACGCGGAGGCTCCGATACATCGACTGTGGCGCAGGGCCACCTGAGTTCCACGAGGCGATCCCACCCTGTTGTCCGACACTGCTGTCCGACACCGGCTCCTCGACGTCTCCGACATGGCGACACCTGGTTCTACGTGAACTGTAGGCAGACTGCATTTAACTAGCCTATATATATCTGCATGTCTTCTAGAGCGTATTTTGGGGAACTGTTACGTGTGTGCCGTTTCAATGTATTACGTGTCCAATACAAGTCTGATGTGTGTTTGTGCTTCTGCGTGCTGCTTCTATCTCTTTCTGGAGTGATCCTGCACCCAATAACATCACAGCCTCCATCTATTTCGCCGCAAAACATTATCGACGTCGACGTTGAAGGAACCACCGCATTAGCGCTTATTGACACGGGGGCCGCTGTTTCGGTTATCTGCGAAAATCTATGCCGCAAGATCAAAAAGGTGACCACGTCGCTCTCGGGACTAATGCTCCGTACTGCCAGCTCACAGTGCATCGCGCCTTCAGCTGTTTGCACCGCACGTGTCGTTATTCAAGGTGAACTTTATGTAATCGAGTTTTTCGTGCTTCCGTCATGCTCCCACGACGTTATTCTCGGATGGGACTTCCTTTCACGTCATCGCGCCGTCATAGACTGCTCCCGTGCAGAAGTGGCCCTTACGCCACTGCAAACCTCTGATTCGGTGGATAATCATCCCGACGCTCACAAACTTGTCGTTGCTGCGGACACAGATATTGCCCCTGAAACGTCGACCCTTGTCCCTCTGTCCTGTACGGCCGCCCCTGACGGAACTGTTCTGTTTGCCCCGTCGGAGGTACTTCTCCGTCGTCGCGGCCTACGACTGCCGTTTGCTGTACTTACGGTTGAATCGGGTGCTACTACTATGTTAGTTTCCAACTGGCTCCCATCTTCCGTTACATTACTTCGTGGGGAATGTTTGGGTCACATTCAAGGTGCTGATGTGACCCAAACATTCGAGTTTGCAGAGGACCAACCTCATCTTCAACTGAATGCCATGACATCGCCGGTTCTCAAACCTTCGGGTCCAGACAGTTTCCACCCTTCTATTGCTGCCGATCTATCGTCAACACAACGCAGCGCACTCCTGGCCCTTCTTCGAGACTTCCGCTCCTCCTTCGATTGCGCTCAACCATCTTTAGGTCGGACAACCAGCGTCACACACCACATTGACACCGGTTCCCATGCGCCCTTACGCCAACGACCATACCGAGTTTCAGTGGCAGAACGGCGTATTATCAATGAAGAAGTGGATGATATGCTTACGCGTGGTGTCATTCAGCCGTCCCAGAGCCCCTGGTCCTCTCCTGTTGTGCTTGTGCGCAAAAAGGATGGATCGATCCGATTCTGTGTTGACTACCGCCGCCTCAACAAGATAACTCGGAAGGATGTATATCCCTTGCCCCGCATCGGTGATGCTCTCGATTGTTTGCAAGGGGCAGAATATTTCTCGTCACTGCATTTGCGCTCGGGTTACTGGCAAGTTCCAATGGCCGACCCTGACCGACCTAAGATGGCTTTTGTCACTACTGACGGACTGTACGAGTTTAACGTCATGCCGTTCGGATTGTGCAACGCCCCAGCTACTTTCGAACGGATGATGGATAACATCCTTCGTGGCCAGAAGTGGAATACCTGCCTCTGCTACCTTGACGACATCGTCGTTTTTTCTCACGATTTTCCAACTCACCTTGTTCGTCTTCGTGCGATTCTCACGTGCCTCACCTCTGCTGGCCTTCAACTTAACATAAAGAAGTGCCACTTTGCTGCACGCCAGTTGACGATACTAGGCCACGTCGTCTGCAAGGAGGGAGTTCTTCCGGATCCCGCGAAGCTCCGTGCCGTAGCCGAATATCCCAAGCCCAATTCCGTGAAAACACTTCGAAGTTTCATTGGGCTGTGCTCGTATTTTCGTCGATTTGTGCGCGACTTTGCTACCATCATCGCGCCTCTTACCAACCTTCTGACCGCCTCTAACGGCCTGTCTGCTTGGTCAACGGAATGCGACGAATCTTTTCGAACGCTACGGCGCTTACTAACGTCGCCACTTTGACCCTAATGCGCCTACGGAGATCCATACTGACGCCAGCGGTGTTGGCCTTGGTGCGGTATTGGCTCAAAAAACACCAGGATACCAAGAATACGTCGTTGCCTACGCGAGTCGAACGCTCAAGAAAGCCGAGCTTAATTATTCTGTCACCGAGAAAGAGTGCCTCGCCATAATTTGGGCTTTGGCTAAGTTTCGTCCGTACCTTTCTGGCCGCCCTTTCGACGTCGTCACGGACCATCATGCTCTATGCTGGCTCTCGTCGCTGAAAGATCCCTCGGGACGCCTCGGTCGTTGGGCGCTTCGCCTGCAAGATTACGACATCCGTGTTGTGTACCGATCCGGCCGCAAACATTCGGACGCTGATGAACTGTCCCGCTCACCGCTCGCGTCTGACACGGCTTCTCCGTCAGCCTCTTCGGCTCCCTTGTCGCCTATTGACTTTGCAGACATGTCGTCGGAGCAACGCAAGGATGCGTGGATGTGTCAACTCCTTGACTTTCTCACTGACCCATCCAGTTATCCCGCCTCAAGAACGCTACGTCGCCAAGCCGCCCATTTCACTATTCGCGACGATCTCCTTTATCGCCGGAATTACGCATCTGATGGCCGGAGGTGGCTTCTAGTTGTCCCTCGCCACATGCGCGCGGACATATGCGCTGCGTTCCACTCTGACCCACAAAGCGTTCACACCGGCGTTCTCAAGACCTACAATCGCCTGCGGCAGCGATTCTACTGGCGCGGCATGTACGCATTTGTGGGCAAGTACATACGTGCTTGCACTGCCTGTCAGCGGCGCAAGACTCCACCTCAACGCCCGGCCGGTACACTTCAGCCTCTCCCTTGCCCAGCCCGTCCATTCGACCGCGTCGGTATCGACTTATACGGCCCGCTTCCCTCGACCACCTCTGGGAATAGGTGGATAATTGTCGGCGTGGACCACCTCACGCGCTACGCCGAGACTGCAGCTTTGCCCACAGCCACAGCAAGAGACGTTGCGTTTTTCATCTTACGCAACCTCGTACTGAGCCACGGTGCTCCCCGTGAACTTTTAAGCGACAGGGGACGTGTTTTCCTGTCTGGTGCTATTGAAGCCTTGCTCGTTCAGTGTAACATCGTTCATCGCATTACAAGTGCATATCATCCGCTAACTAATGACCTCACTGAGCGATTTAATCGCACTCTGGGGGATATGCTTACGATGTACACGGCGTCAGACCAGACCAATTGGGACACCGTCCTTCCATTCGTCACATATGCGTACAACACTGCTACGCACGCGACTACAGGATTCTCGCCGTTCTTTCTCTTGTACGGACGTGAGCCATCATGCACGCTGGACACTATGCTTCCCTACACACCTGACTCATCTGAGTACACTGCAATTTCTGATGTCGCCAAGTACGCCGAAGATTGTCGCCAATTGGCCCGTTCATTGACAACCGAGGACCAAGGTCACCAGAAGCTCAGGCACGACACCGACCGATCTCTCTCTACTTTCGCGACCGGTTCCCTAGTTTGGCTTTGGATTCCTCCGAGTACGCCTGGCCTTTCGTCTAAATTATTGGCCCGATATCATGGGCCCTACCGCATCCTCGCTCGGACATCTCCAGTCAATTATGACGTTGAGCCTTTGACACCTGTCCCAAGACTTACGTCGTCGTGGTCGAGAAATCGTTCACGTGAGTCGCCTCAAGCCCTATTATGACCCCGCTATACTTTCAACGCCTTAGGTCGCCAGGATGGCTAGGCTATTTCCCGGGGGCCAATGTAATGAAGAAGACAAGACGACGACAAAGCAGTCAGCAAGCAAGCCACAGTGTTATTGCTAACGACGCGCCCCGAGCTTGCGCTTGCCCGGATTTTGGCTGCTGGTCGCCTCGCCGCTTCTTGACGTTCGCCTGACGTTTCTCGCCTTCATTGACGTTTACACGTGAATAAATCACGTTGCAGAAAATATTGTTTGCCGGTGGAAAGCTGCCTAGTCATATCAAGGCTGGACTTGTGCGCTATCCTGTTCGCCCCTTCGTACCACGGCCCTTACAATGCCATAAGTGCCTTAAGATTGGTCATGTTCAGGGCTTTTGCACCAAAGATCTGGTCTGTGCCAAATGCGGTGGGAATCACCATGTAGATGCTTGAGAAAGTCAGACATATCAGTGCCCTAACTGTAAAGGCGAACACTTGGCAACGGATAAAGGATGTCCCTCATTGAAGGACGTACAAAAGGCACTAAAAGAGAAAGCAAAAAAGAAGGCAGCAGGAGATGAAAGCATGCGACTCCGTAGTGCTGGTCCAGCGATTGGAAATGCCTCGACTAAGCAAAAAACAGTGCGTTCAAGGAATGCCAAACAAACAACGCATCGAAAAGAAGGGGGGCGGACCTTCTACCTCTCGGAGTCAGCGTGGCCAGCGCTGCCATCGAAATCGTCGGAACAAGTCTCTACAAAGACTGCGACCACAGTGGAGAACATTGGAAACAGTGCATAAACCGGTCACAGCCAATGACGAGGCGCAACTTGTCAATCTTCTGAAGATGCTTGTCAACGTCATCAAGTCTCTAATCGCCGGTCGTCATACACCAGCAGCATCAGCAGCAGAGCAACTTTTGGAGGCCCTCGTTCCAGTCCTCGACGGCCTTCAATAGACGTGTTACCGGAAACAATCTTACCAGTTGTCAGCAGCCTCGCCCCTTTGTGCTGTAATGGAATGTCAGATCACTGCGACTGCGACATGCTGATCTAGTTCTTCGACTCATCGCTATGAAGACTCCACCAGATGTTATAGCGCTTCAGGAAACTAACGTAAGGAAAGACGAATATCGACTGCCAGGCTTCATGGGTGTCCACAGTAACACTCGGTGCGCGGAACCAACCTGTGGCTCTTTCCAGTGTGGGGACACGACGCATACGCGCAATGCTTCAAAAGCATCAGTGTACGTACGTGCTGACTTGGATTTCACGGTTCTTGACACTGATGACATCTGTGATGATGAGTTTGAGTGCACAGGTGTTACTGTGAGCATCAAGGGTGTGACTACGACGGTGGCAAGCATTTACATCCGGCCTACAGGTTCTTCAGATACCTCACTACTTGAGTGCTTAGTGTCTCGGTGTGGTGCGTCGTTTGTGTTATGCGGACATTTTAATGCTCACCATCCGCGATGGTGTAGGCGCCCCCAAGACAATTGTGGCGAAGAAATTAACGAGCTTATTATCAAGAATGATCTGCAATTACTGAATGACGGTTCACCTACATTTATAGGTAGAGGAAAGGAGCATTCCACTATAGACCTTGCGATTTCAACGAGAGATGTGTGCTTCGCCTGGTCATGCGAAGCTGACCCGTGGGGCTCAGACCACCTGCCCATTTGGTTAACACCAGCACATACTGCGGGCCGAGAGACTACCGTCTACACAGTGACAAACTGGGATAAGTTCCGTCAGCTTATCTCCGAGGCACCATCTCAAGACAGTCTGCTCAATCGGGTGAGTGAGTGTTTACGACAAGCTACAATACAACGACGACGAATTATCGGCAAACCAAACCCCTCTTAAGCTTTTGCGGCTCCGCGCATGTCGACGCCGCGCTTATAGGCGAGCACAGCGCTCTAAACGACGCACCGACTGGACTCTGTATAACTGCATTGATGCAGCCATACGGCGGCATACAAAACAGCTTCGTCGCAAGAGCTGGGCCGCCTTATGTAGTTAGCTGCATACTGGAAGTGGTTTTGGAAATGTGTGGCGCATACTAAAGGCTCTCCGCGCTCCCGAAATCTGCTAGAACCCTACGGCTGCGTTGTGCATAGCGACTGGCCATTCACCAAAAGTTCTACCGGAGGCATTTGCAGACAATTTCGTCTCTTCTATGTCCGGTGGCACCACAAATGCCGACCTTTCTCCTTTGACAAGTCAGAGTACCATGACTGCTTTCTACGGTGCAGCCTGCCAGATGGACGAGGCAGACTTCACCTTTGAGGAGCTGCGACAGGCGCTCAGCCTCTCCAAACGCCGCACTGCCCCAGGTGAAGACGGTGTGACGTATCAAGCATTACGGAACAATGATAACAGTTTTGATGACCGCATACTGAACGAGTATAATGAGGTATGGAGAACTGGTGTAATCCCTGCTGAGTGGAAATCGTCCGTGGTAATACCAATTTTATAGCCCGAACGCCCTGCACGACACCTCAAGTCCTACCGGCCGAAATCTCTAACGTCAAATGTCATCCAGTTAATGGAGCGAATGGTCCTGTTTCGTCTAGAAGACAGGCTAGAGAAGCTAAATTTTTTACCTGATGTGATGAGCGGTTTTCGTCGCCGCCGTTCAGCTCTGGACAGCATTTCAGATCTTGTCTCAGCGCTTGAATGTGCTAAAGGAAACAAGCACTCCGCCTACATGCTCTTCCTAGACGTACAGCAAGCTTTCGACTCAGTTCCACATCAGGCGATTATTTTCGCTCTTGCAACCGCGGGAATTTCGGGTCATCTGCTTCGCTTTGTGTGCAATTTCCTATCGGAGCGCCGGATGAAAGTGCGTGTCGGAGCAATAACAAGTGAATCCCGCACTGTTGAGGGCGGTGTCCCACACGGCAGCGTTTTATCGCCTTCTGTTTAACACAGTACTCGCCGCGCTTCCAAGTGGCTTGCCTGGAGACAGTGACTTCCCTGTGAGCATAGATATCTATGCAGATGATATTGCTCTGTGGATAAGCGGCCCGTTGCATCTTGGCCCGCGGCTTCGTGGAAGCTTGCAAATAGCTCTGAACGCGACTTCGGAGTACTTCGGTGAATTTGGCCTGCAGATATCACCTGCTAAATCGGCTGCAATAGCATACCACCCTAAACAACGCGCTCGTCGAACAATGAGCCGACTGTACCTTGACGAAACGCCAATAAGATGGGTGCGACAACACCGTTATTTGGGCTTAATTGTGGATGATCGCATGTCTTCCAATAACCATTCAAGAGCTCCATCATGGAGTTAATATAACCGCCTCTAGAGGAAAAGCTAACCATAGGACCAATGCTAAACCACAAGGGCACCGCAATGTTGCTACTTTGTCCAGGCGCAGACGACGAGTCGTCGTCTTCGAACTGCTACCAAAAACAGGAGGCGCGTCTGCTTCATTACACATGGAACAAAACAGATGTGTGACGACCGCCGACGCGGACACGAGCGGCACTCATTCCCAGCACAGCGGGAGCTACCCCATCAGCGGCTCGTACTACGCGGCACTCGGCAGGTGTGAGCACTTTCTTGAGCCGCTTCCGGAGATCAGCGCTCATGACTGAGATGTGTGCGCCGGTGTCGATCAGGGCAGTTACAGTCAGGGCATCAACTTCATCGGTGATTAGGTTCTGATCTGTAGGCAAGGTAAGGAGAGGATTTCCAGATCGGAAGTCCAATGCAGCGTCACCTCCCGGAGCTAGCTACATCCGTCAATTTTCCGGGGATGAGCGTACAGAAAGGTGAGCCGATGAAAAACGACGGGCAGGGGCGAGCGGGACCGACGATCGTGCGGCGACGGAGAACGGCTCGAGCGCCGGGTGGATGTAGAAGGGCTGCGGTCACGGTATGTCGGGTCATTTGGAGCATCCACTGGCGTGTACTGGTTGTTATTGTGGTGGTAGTAAAATGTGTAGCGTGAAAATGAGAGCCGATGATAACGGCAATAGGGCTCGACAGCTGCTATGGTGGCGCTGGTGCGCTTGAACAACCAACGCCGCGAGTAGTGGCTGCGCGCATAAACACGTGGCGACTTGTTGCAGGCACTATCCCCTCTTCTACCACGTGCAACGCCGGCCTACGGGAACAATGGCCGTGCGAAACCAGCAGCGCGTTTTATTTTGCGGATTTCGCAGAATTGAAAACGTGGAACAGTATTTAAAAAGATGAAGTTTGCTCCACAGCAATAATCTTTAACGCCAGAAATCATGTTTACAGCGTTATAGAATAAATTACGAGGGCAGTGGACCCCTCCGACATGGTTGGTAGATCTGTCACGCAAACGAAAAGCCTCCACTACGACGTGCGGCTTCAGGTAAGCAAAACGATCGTTATTTCGTTCCCTCTCTCATTCTTTCCTTTTAGTTACCCAGTTGTCTTCACATCCAAGGCTTATTGTGGGAGCGAGCTGAACATGTAAGGCTGGATGCCGCAGATGGTGCAAACACGCCACAGCCCTGGCGGTGTTTGGTTTGGTTCTTCACAGGCTGCCAAAGGCCCGCTTCGGGGTTAAGAAAGACAAGTTCATGACCGCGATGAGCAAATTTCCAAGGATAGCAAAAAAAAAAGAGACAAAAAATTGAACAGCATCTTTGTTTACCTCGTTCGTCGCCTGACCAGGATCCGTGCGCTCCCGTCGCTCCTTCTCGTAAGACTTCCCAGGAAATCGAAAAAATTTTATCTTTGGGACCTTGCCGGCGGTGTTTCTGTAGCTGTTGTGGCGGCCGTACACGCAACAGTACAGCAGAATGCGGTGTTGGGCTAGTTGGTTCATGCTTGAAATGTGGTTCTGGCGCAACAAAACTAAGAGGAAAGAAGGGATGGCGCTCTTTCTGTCCCTTCTTCTTTCCTCTTAGTTTTGTTGCGCCAGAATCACATTTCGAGAAACATTACACAGTTTGACAGCGATTCTGCGTCGTGTCTTTCCGGTGAATGTGTGCGGCGTTGTTCGATAGCACAATACAAAGTTGTCTATGGTTTGCTGCAGGGTTCTTGTACTGCCCTTTTCTCTGTTCTCCAGCAACTCCATGAACAGTGTCGTCTTGGTATTCTGTACAGACGCGATCCTTTTGAGCGTGAGTACCCGCCATGGTTGCTCAGTGGCTATGGTGTTGGGTTGCTGAGCACGAGGTCGCGGGATCGAATCCCGGCCACGGCGGCCGAATTTTGATGGGGGCGAAATGCGAAAACACCCGTGTACTTAAACTTAGGTGCACGTTAAAGAACCTCAGGTGGTCCAAATTTCCGGAGTCCCCCACTACGGCGTGCCTCATAATGAGATCGTGGTTTTGGCACGTAAAACCCCATAGTTTAATTAATTTTAATTTTTGAGCGTGAGCATGGGAGCACGTGGCTTTCCGTATACTGCCAGCGCAGTCTAGTGGCAGCATCTAGAAGCAGCGCAGTGAGTCCGGCGTGCGAGAATTCTAGCTTCGCGCGCATTGCGTCACGCAAGCACACACGTGTCGTCTGCTGCATGCGTGCGAAAGTTGTGCGCTTCAAGAGCGGTAAAAATTTTGACCTTGTAATTATGTTCCACACGATGTATGAACAAACTTCAGTGTGTTATGTTGTGCCGACGTTCCCAAGATCATTTTTGGTTTGTAACTAGGCTATTGCCACGCTTGCGTATTATACTTCTGTGCAATGTAACAGTGACCCCCCTGTCTTCGATGAAGGTACATACAGGGTGTTTCAGTGAACACGTACGTTCAGAAAGCTTTCTTTTATTGCGATAGCAATTATATGGACACTCAAAAGCAGATTTCTGCCGTCGCCGTCGCCGTCGCCGTGAGGTTCCGTATGACGTCAATGGAGATGAAATCGTCGCCGCGCGCCGCCGAACGCTGTATGTGCGAGTGAAAGGGCGCGAGGGACGCGTGCTTTCACGGGGAGTGAACGCACGGCGGAGAACAAACGCGCGTTCTGCGCGGTGCTCCCTCAAGGGCTGCAGAAGTAGCCCTCCTCCTCTACAATCACCATATATGTAGAGTAAGCGTACCTTCTTCAGACGCGCGAAAGGCTGTGGGGGAGGGGGGGGAGGGGCAGGGAAGGGAGGCGACGTTTAGCTGCGGCACCAAGTGCCTATTTATATCAGAGGCTCCGGCAACAGTCACCAACGCCGCACGCATTTTGAACGAACGCGGGCAAAACGCCGGCGGCGTCGACAACAGTTCTGTGTGTTGCCGGTGCTGCGGCATGTCCAAGTTTATACAGCTGATAAAGCTGCTATCATTACTCCGTATAGCTCTCTTCAAATTTGCTATCGCAATTGATGCTTCGCCTTTCAGGTGAAACTGCGACAACTTTTTTTCAGAAGGATAGCGCCATACTACTACATGAGCTGGTCTACTCGAAGATGCGGACATTACTTGCAAAAAATTCATTGCATAATCGACTAATAGACGACAATTAATTACATTTTTAACTAATACCTAACTAATACCTTCGGCTGCTTCCTCGGTCTCTTGTCGCGCAGAACGTCGGTGGCATGCGGCGTTCTTGATTTCACAGCAATGTGGTGCAAATGATGCCCGTCTACTGCTAACATGCAGACGTAGAAACTGAACAAAAAAAATAATAACCCGCATTCATTTAATCGCACAACTCGAGAACATTACTTGCTGCGCAACATTCGAAGTACCACTCAGCTGCCTTCAACTGGGCATTAATGCTTTCGCGTGCACAACTCATAAGGCGTGCTTAGGTGTCCTCTGATTTTTGGTTACAGTCATGTTGCGGTCAACATTGAGAAAGAGAAAAACAGCTAGCAGACGACAAGCGAGCGCTCCGATGACGTGATGCGCGCGATGGGACGCTACCCTCGCCGCGAATACGCACAGATATAGGTGACCCGTAAAACTAGCAATCGCAGGGAATTGTGGGGCGCGCCGTCTGCTAGCAGCTTCCGGTTCGACGGACGACGCGGCGGCATCGGCGGCATGCCCGGCGCACGTGTTTTTCTACGCGATTTCAACTGAGAGTCGTGCGAAGCTTTCCGTCCGCTTTGTCGACCAGCAATGTCGTACCATTCATGCAACTGATTTCTAGGTTTCAGTTCGCTCTGGGCGTGACGATGCCGAGCCAAGAAAGGCAAGGATACGCTTTTAATCATAAAGGAACTCTGGTTTTCGTTTCGGCGGCTTTTTTTGTGTCTGCCAGGTTTAGCTCTACGACATTTGCCGTTGCTTGGACGCACCGTCACTGACTGCTCTGCCTGCGGGTCAGTCAGACAGGTGAAAAAGTTATCGTTATCCGATAATTTATCAAGCGTATAGAAGCATTACTTAGAAAATCGGGTGCTGAGGCGATGGCTACAGCGGTGCATGCTGTTCTGTGTTTGTTGCTAAAAACAGATATCGTCGGTATAACGGCGCAGCTAGCGCTGAAAATGATAACTTTACGCGCTGTCAACGGCATTTCTCGGTCGAAACTCTAGGTTCATTTGAAGTGGTACGTAGTTAGACGTTCTCGCATTTTTGGCAACAATGGCCGTATCGCCGTCATATTACGGCTGCGCATTATCTCTATCTGTGCTGAAGGAGCTAAGGAGGGCTAGTTGGTTACGAGTATTATGTATGTATCTCGCTGTGTACCGCTTAAATTCGCCTCGTAAAACCTCCTTTCATAATACTTCTATATGTGCATGCGAGTACTGAAATAGTTCTGGGTGCCTGAGTTAATGTTAGAGAAAAAATATCTTGGGGAATCATTCCGCGTCGGCCCTTACACAGCTAATCGCCGCCTGATAAGTGGCACTTTACGTTCATTTTCTTTTTGTTCACGGATGGTCTCTGCCTTGTTACAGTTTTGGAAGTGGCAGCCCTTCCTCTGATGCTTGTGAACAGCTGACTCAGCAAGGGTTGCTGCAAGGCAGTAGTTACATGCGTTCACCTTTAACGCTTGAATTTGAGCAGCCAACGGCTGAATTGCCGACGATGGTTTTGCTAGGCACCTGCAACCGGGTAATCTTCGAGTGGGACAAAGCGGGACTGCAAGCGCAAGTGGCTCAGTCAGCTAAGGCGTTTGCGCTGCTGAGCACGAGCTCGCGGGATCGAATCAAGGAGGAAAAAAAATGCTGGAGTGGCAGTCCCCGCAGTTTCTTACCAGCACAGGTGAAGCGACAGTTTGCCCATACTTCTACTCTGAAAGAGGGCCGTGACAGCTGAAATCTGCTAACAGCTCACATTCTTTTGGTCAGTTATTGCAAATGATAGGCTAATTTGAAATTAAAAGCTCGAACCTTTCGCTTAAAATATTACCTTTGGCTGTGTATTAATATCATGATGTGCCATAAAATTTGAAAATAACTTAAGGCTTTCTTCTAAAACCAGTGACAGAAAGAAAGACGTCCAACGATATCTGCACAGCTAAGTTATCGACCTAAAAACAGCACGAAGTGGGAAGAAAGTGCTTCGGAAGATCTCGTTTTTTCTCGGCGCATCTTTTCATACGTGTCATCAGCCTGGGCACCACGCATTGCGTCGTGGTTGCTTAGGTGAAGCAGTCATGGACAGGCCAGCGCCCGTGCAACACCCTACGAAAGCCCAGTGCTTTCTCTTCAATGTGACGGTTTCAACGCCGGTTGACGCCATCATCGACTCCGTCGAAGAAGTCGTAGGTGCCGGAGGTTTGCAGTATCTGCAACATCACGGCGGCAACAAGTTCTTGGCAGCTGTCCGCTCCGCGGCTCAGGCAGCCAAGATGGCGGCGAAAGGCTCTCTGCTACTCGCCAACAAGATCGTACCGCTGGAACGCATGGGCACTCCAGTGGTTTATGTGACGGTGTATCGTCTTCCACCCTGTGTCAGTGACCACGTCCTGACTGCTGCACTTGCACCGTATGGGAAGTGCCGAGGCATTTCCGATGTTGTTTTCAAGGACAGGACGGACATCAGCAATGGCAGCCGACTGGTCAAGCTCGAGATGGTAATACCTCCACCGAATTTCATCACGGTGACTGGCTTTCCAGTAATGCTGGAATACAAAGGAATGAAGAGAGTGTGCTCCAAGTGCGGCGAAGAAGGTCATTTTGGAGCCTCCTGCACGTCATCTCGATGCGCCCGATGTGCCATTTTCGGCCATCCCACTGCAACGTGCAATGCACCATGCAGACGTTGCAATGGCGAGCACGCCACTGTTGACTGCGTGCAACCACGTTCGTATGCTGCTGCGGTGGCACCAGCAACGCCCGCACAACCAGCTCTGGAGGACAACGCACCTGAAGGAACAGCGCAGATGCAAACCACCGATCAACCAGGAGAAGAAGAAAGTGCACCAGAGGTGCCGACGCCAGCGTCCGCCGGTGCGAAAGACGCAGCGTCTTCTCCCTCTACTGACGCGGAGAGCAACGAGACGCTACCTGCCATAATGTCGTCGTCGGCAACAGAAGATGACGAGAAGCCTGCGTTAGACGCCCCGCTTACGCGATCACAGCGAGAACGGCTTCTTACATGTGCTACAACACCGAACGCTGGCGAGGACGCAGATGGACGCCATCTCGGCATCTCCGAAGTCTCGGCCGGTCCGTCGAGGATCACGCCGGTTGTCAAGACAACGACAGCGCTTGCAAGTAGTACCAGTGCGGCGGTGAAGGAGAGACGCACGCGCTCGCAAACGGCATCTGAAGACGCCAAAAGAATTCTGTCTTCAGAGAGTTCTACGTCATCAGAAACAACTTCGACACCCTCCAAGAAATGCAAGAAAATGCCACGAGACACCACTACCATGGACGTTGTCTCCGATTCGGAGACGTACTAACGATGGCGCCTTACACCGCTCCTGCTGCCCGTAAGGGCTGCTTTTCCTCTACTCCCCACTACGAAGCTGACGCAGCGTTCACGGAAGGATGCTTGGCGCAGAAATCGCGTTCCCGTCCCTGTGCGAGACTCTGCAACCTTGGTATTTTAGAAATCAGCTTGCTTCCGACTAACCTGTGTGAGGAACATAATCAGTGCCTGTTTCACGTTCGCTGCTGTGATGCTCCTATGCTCTTTTTTACTTTGCCGCGGTCTGGCTGTTGCAACGATGTACGACGCCCATTCAGTGCGCAACTTACCTATGGTAAGCCATTTGCCTTAGTCGATTTTGTACGCAACTTACTCATTCACCATGTATTTTCACATAATGACACTTAACGCACAGGGATTTCGTAGCAGAGACAAACAGAGAGAAGTAATTCATTTTGCCCGCGAGAAAAAAGTCGATCTCCTCTTTCTTCAGGAGTGTAACTTAAGGAACAAGCAGGAAGTTAGAAAGTTTTGTGATGAATTTTCTGTAAAAGCATATTTTTCATATAGCCCTGGGCGATGTCGAGGTGTAGGAGTTGTTGTTTTTCGTAGGGTGCTTCTACACGGAAGTCACCGCCTATTTGATTTAGAAGGTCGTGTGATCGCTTTTGATTTCGTTTGGGGCGAGAGGAAAGTTCGGGCATTGAATGTCTATGGGCCCGCCGTACGTCAAGATCGCAATGACTTCTTTGCTAGACTCTCCCCTTTTTTGTTAGACAACCATCCATTTTTCATGGTTGGCGATTTTAATTGTGTGATCGACCCTATGCGCGACTCGCGAGGGCCAAGGCAAAACGCTTCCAATGCGCATGCAGCTGAATTATCTCGTATAGTGAAAGAATACAATTTATCAGATGCCTGGGTACACATGCATGGCGAAAATTTTGGCGCCACATGGCAGCAAAGGCAAACGCAATGTCGTCTAGATCGAATGTAGTACCGAATGTATCCCCCCTGAATTAACATCGCAAATTGTCCAATGCAGCATCCTCGATCTTCCTGCAGACGCAGGATACATTTCAGATCATCGAGCTTTCACTGTCGTGCTGAACCTCGAAGGAAGGCTAGGTGAACGCACCGATATGTGGAAACTAGACATTGCTTCTTTGCGTGACCAGGTGACTCTAAGCGAACTCAAAACCGCAATAGCTACATCAGTAAGCGATTATGAATGTAATATCAAAGCGTGGGATACTTTAAAAGAAAGGTGGAGGTCGGCATGCATAGCAGCTAGCAGGAAACGCAAAAGAAAAGAGACTGAGCAGCTTTGTGAGTGCCTGAGAAGGATAAGAATAGTACGAGATGGTGGCTCCCAAACACAGCTAATGTACGAGTACCTAGATCACCAGCGCGAACGATACCGTAGGCTTATGAGCTGGTACTCTCGTACCTCTGCAAAGGCGTGGATGACAAACAGGCCAATTTCTGATCCTGAGGTACTGCGGCTGGCTCGTACGTCCAGCAGGAGGCAAAATGGCAGCTCATATATTGAAAAAGTTATAATAGAGGATGGCACAGAGAGCGGTGCGAGACGAGATATCGAAAGAATATTTTGGAACTGGTTCTCAGACGCATTTTCATCGGAAAATATTTACAATGCCCAACTTTTAGGTGAAGAAATATATGATTTTTGTAATAATCTACCCCACGTGGACTACACAGAAGGCAAGAGTTTATTGTCTCCAACAAATTCGCAAGAAGTTTTTGATGTTATCCGATCTATGAACAGTGGATCAACACCCGGTACAGATGGCTTACCAGTCGAATTTTACCGGTCCTGCTGGCCAGAAGTAAGCACGGCCTTGGTATCTCTTCTTAACGGAATTCTTGCACGGGAAGGTATTCCTAAATCGTTTAATCGGGGCCGCGTGATACTCTTGCCAAAGCCAGACTCCAACCTTGCCGAACTCTCATCCTGGAGGCCCATAACGCTGCTCAACACAGACTATAAGATATTCACAACCCTTCTTGTAAATCGCATGAAGGTATTATAGCCTAAAATAGTCAGTGTGCATCAAACATGTTCCGTGCCTGGTCGGAGTATATTTTCATCTCTCCACTTAACACGTGATATCATACAATACACAACAGCGCGTGAAGCTTCAGGAGTATTGGTAAGTTTAGACCAAGCCAAAGCGTTCGACCGCTTAGAACACCTGTACTTATTTGAGGTGTTACGATGCTATAAGTTTCCCGAAGAGTTTGTAGATATCCTGCGGATGTTGTATTCGGGAACAACAGCCGAGATACTACTTAACAGCACTTTAACTCCTAGGTTTGATGTGACAAGGGGAGTGCGGCAGGGCTGTCCTTTGTCACCTCTATTGTTTGTGCTTGCCATTGACCCATTGTTAAGGCGTTTTAGCGAGAGCTCGCTTATAAGGGGTCTTCCTATGCCGGGCAATGGGTGCATAAAAGTGTCAGCGTATGCAGATGACATTACTTTGTTCTTACGGGATGGGGACAGTCTTGTAGATGTATTTCGTATTTATAATCAGTATGCATCATTGTCAGGGGGTAAAATAAATATGAGGAAATGCGAAGCATTAAATTTAGGACGCAGTGCAATAACATTACCAGGAAATATTAAACAGACCGAGCATATGCAAATATTAGGCATAAAATTTTCTACAAGTGGTGTTTCACCTCACACGTGGAGAGACATTATCAGCTGTATTAAAACACAGTCGGAAGCAGTGACTGCGTCGCCACTGCCGCTAGCAGAAAGGGCTTTATTAAGAATGTATTGTGCAGTAAACTGTGGTTTGCTGCAAGAGTGGCTCTTCCGCCGTCACCAACAGTACGTGTAGTAAACAAAATTATTTTCTCATGGTTCTGGCTAAACAAGACACAATACGTAGCACAACAATTTTTGCGTCTTCCGAAAGCCAGCGGAGGATGGAGCTTGCCCTGTATAGTTACATTTGGTAGACTGCTGTGCACTAAGAGTACATGTGACCTACTTGATGATGATGAGTACCCAGGTAGGCCACTTCTCCTTTATTGGCTGGGTCATTACCGTCGAACGCTCATGCCACAAAGTTCAGGCAACTTGCTTCCGACAGCGGTAATGCCAGCACCGCAGTATGCGGCGGCTGCGCGCTTACAGAGCCAGCTTGTGCAAGTAAGGAATACAAAGTGGCGTACGACACCAGTTTCAAGGCTTTGTGAAATGTTGTGTGAGACGGCTGTGCCTTCAGGGACAGTTACTACAAGCACATAGACAGCCGTTTCCTCACCTGATTTGCCTTCTAAAGTGAAGGATTTTCACTGGCAATATCAGTGGGGTATTCTACCTACAAGAGACAGGCTTGAACGCTGGAATATGGTAGCGAATGATTTATGCATACATTGCGCACAAACAGAGACCAACACGCATGTAGTAAAGGAGTGCGTTCTAGCGCGCACCTTCTGGAAGCTGGTTGGAAGATTATTTGGAATATCCATCGTGCGGGCACCACGGCGGCGAGATCGGTTTGCGAGTCTCGTCTACTACAGCGTTAGCTACGTTTTGTGGTGCTTCCGCAACATTGCAGAACGATCCCGGCAGCCAAATAGAGCAATGTACCCCAGAGTGCGCAAACTAAGGGTGATAATATGGGGTCATCTTGAAGAACAGCTCTTCAAGCTCAGTGAAGCCGAGTTTCTTCACCGCTGGTCTACGCGGTACCTAACCGTGTCTCGAGGCAAAGTTTTGCTACAGCCAGAATAATGTCCAAACTTTGTTTGCCTGAGTACAAACTGTACCTGTCTGTGCTTCGGATGTCATTCATGAATCCGAGGCTGACATTTATTATTTTGCATGTACACTGTCGTAGTGTTTGTGATGTGTGGCAAAGTTAATGTCAAGCAGACGCAATTTACTGTTTTGTTTGCTCATCTGTTCTGTTTATATGAAGTAGGATGTATTGCATGTGTGGTACGTTATATTGCATTGTATACGTTCATACAATAGTTGTACGCGTGCCTACGGGTAAATAAATTTCCTTGTCAGCTATTTCCTAACGTTGATGCTTGCCTCGGGTAAGATGGCGGAGGTTCGGCTTCACTTTTGAGACGGCAGCTTCACTCCAGCATTTTTTTAATCCTCCTTGGATCGAATCCCGGCCGCGGGGGCCGCATTTCCATGGAGGCGAAAAGCGAAAACGCCCGTGTGCTTGCGTTGTAGTGCACGTTAAAGAACCCCAGGTGGTCAAAATTAATCCGGAGCCCTCCACAGTCTAAGGCGTGCCTCATAATCAGAACTGGTTTTGGCACGTAAAACCCCAGAAAGAAGAACGGACTGCAAGCGCATCAATGGAATTCAACGGCGAAACGGTGGCAGCGGCTGCGCTGACTCGAACCGGAAGCAGCTAGCAGACGGCGCATCCCACAATCCCTCGCTATTTTACGGGTAACCTATTGTGACTTAACAGCTTTGGTAGTACAGAAACCCACGCGCTCCCGTGTTCACGCTATAAAAAAGATCGCGGCTGTACAGCACGCTCCGCCGTGCCGTTCGATTGCGGGTGGTACGAAGGCGTAAATGTGTGCTTTACGACGTGCGGTTTCAGAAAACTTTGGAACTGATCGGCACGGAATCCTGGCGTTTTATTGCGACAGCACTTATATGGACACTCCAAAGCGGATTTCTTCCGTCGTCGTCGTCGTCGTCGCCGTGAGGTTCCGTATGACGTCAACGGCGATGAAATCGTTGCCGCGCTCCAGACGCGGTATGTGCGAGTGAAAGGGCGCGAGGGACGCGCGATTTCGCAGGGAGTGAACGCACGTCGGAGAGGAAACGCGCGTTCTGCGCCGCGCTCCCTGAAGGGCTGCACACTGTGAACAGGTTTTACCCTTTTAGGAAGTTTTAGGCTCGTTGCATAACTGACACCCTAATGGGAGCACAAGAAACTCCATCCGAATGGAGTTTTTATTCACAGCATTGTTGTTGGGATTTTTTGGGGGTACCTTGGGAGTTTTGTATAGCTCCTTTCAACGATATCGCTGCTGGCGTCTTTATGAGGAAAGTTAGGAGTTTTTTATTACTGCTTTGAACAACGGGACTGTCGGAGGTTTTATGAGGTACCCTGGGAGCCTTTATAGGTTGTCTTGGGTATTTTATATTACTTCTTTTGGGAATTTATAGGAGAAACGATGGGAGCTATTACGAACATATTTTCCGAGCAGCGTGGCTTCTTGAGGGAGTTTTTAAGGATGCCTTTGGGAAATTATTTTTGCTTCTTATGGGAGTGCTTAGGTGTAAATATGGGAGCAATTGCTACCATATTTTGGGAGCTTTGCTTAAGGGAGCTCTTATGGATAGCTTTGGAAATTCATTTTTTTGCTTTTTATGGGAATATATAGGAGAATGTCTGGAAGTTCCTCCTCACACCTTTAGGGAGCTGTGTTTTAGTTAGGGAATTTTAAACAAATGTTTTGGGAGTACTTTTTAGCTCCTTTTCAGAGCTTTTACAGGAAGCTCTGGGAGTTTATTAGGCTCCTTTTGGGAATTTTATGAGGCTGAAGGGAGTTTTTTTGTATGTGTGTTTAGTAGAATGGGCCCTTTGAGGAGCTCGGAGATGTATGACAAAGCAATAGAAGTGTCTGGAAATTTATTGTAATTACACAACCAAATGTGCCAGCATTATACTACAATCAACAATTGTTGGCATAGTGAAAGTGAATTGATTCAATAAATTGGATATAAACAAGCAAACATGTATGACAGGGAATTCAAGCATTTGGCAAGCTTCAGTACACTTCTAAATCCACAAGTGCAGCCAAGACCAAAAGTGAGTAGCTCAAGACAGCACTATTCCGCAGTCCTTGCATCTGTTTGAATAGGTCACACTTGTTTTTGCAAGTAAAAGAGCATGCTACAATGAATGATGCAAAGTAGGCCTGACAGCAGCAATGACCCGAAGGAAAATAAACAAAGTACTTTTGAATACCCATGCTATTTCGAATTGATATCTACATACAACTTACTCCCACATACTATGCTCGCATGTAACATGCAGCTGCAAAGAAAAAAGAAGCCAAGGGCGCACACCCCACTCTGAATCAACTTCCTTAGCAATGTGCAATACCTGAAATACAAACTACCCAACTAGTGAACATGACAAAAGTTCACAGCAAGATGGTCACAATGTAACAGTAGTCAAGCAGGTGATGTCTCAGGCTGTTAACAATCCAACAAGGGAACTAGTAGACAACTCCAGCTGACAACGATGCATATGTAGATGTCACTACATAGGTGCTTGTTGCGAAGCCACCTGACCCTAGTTGGCATCAAAGAGGTTCATTAAAGATTGGCACATACACAAGTTGGTGTCAAAGAGGTTCATTGAAGACCTGCATATGCCCAGTGGCCCCAGGGGCACATAACCAGTGGCCTCAATGGTGCTAACCTATTGGGGCCCCAGGGGCACATACCGGATTTCCACAAATATAAGGAGCTTTTTCAAAATTTCTTGCCTCAAAACGCGCCTTGCGTTATATAACCAACACCGGCATAAACACCAAGACCAATGTCAGCAATCTCAGTGGTCTGAGGAAACTCCCCTATTTCTTCTACACACATTACCTTCCCAACTAAACCCTGAAGTTGAGCATTTCAACTTACCTCACCCTACTCTATGCAACCCTGCTTATTCTCCTAGATGTCTATGGAGTGGGGAAAAGTGAACTATATAAATGCTGCCAAGGAAAACAGTTGTTACCCTAGCAAAGACAGCTCCCCCTGTTGAAAACAATTTACCACCTGATACAACACCTGTTTTACCACTGCTAATCACCTTCAGCTGAATATTGCATATCACAAAAAGCAGCAATTCAACTATAATTTTGCTTTTATACTGAAACATGAAAATTTCTATAGGATGTCAAACATTTAACACATGAACCTTAAACACTGCCCATAAGTGTGAAATTCTCTGATGTTCTAAATGTCTCTTTGTGAGCGCCACAAGTGTTTCAATTCTTTTTTTTTGCTGATTTTCTCAGAACCCATTTAGGCGTTTCATTCATGCACCAACAAGAACAATTATACTTATAATGCAGATTTTTCACTGATACTTTACGTAGTTCCTACGTAGTTCTTAGGTAATTCTTACATAGTTGGCTGTGCAACGAACTACAAAAAATATGAGACCGTACGAGAGCTATTGATGTGGCATACCATGCACGTGCAGGTGTTTGGAAAGTGATCTCGCAGACGACAACGCGAACGCAATCGCTGATGTCGATAGCTTGTGCAATTATATTCCTTCAAGGAAACCGTTGCGGCAGGCGTACATTCATTAATCAAACGTGTTTTTATATATAAAATAGCATATAGATCACTAATTGTTTCAAGCTCAGTTTACAGAAGGCTGTTTTAGGCCGCACTTGGACGGTTGAAGACAAAATGGTCAAGCAACAGTGCACCGCAGCCGAGAAGCGAGCGCCGGCACGAGTCAGAGCTAATATCCTGTGGTTGCGCGACCTTTTCCTCCAGCCGACGCGAAGCGACGCGTTCGCTTGTCGGCGCGCGCTGAAGCGTGCCGACGCATGCCTGTGGTTGGGGCTTAATGGTCTACCGGTTATCCACCCAACGCATTACATGGCCTGCCCAGCTCCAGTTCTGCTGCTTAATGTGAACTAGAATATCGGCTATCCCCGTTTGTTCTCTGATCCACACCACTCTCTTCTTGTCTCATAACGTTAGTCCTAAGATTTTTCGTTCCATCTGCTCTTTGTGTGGTCCTTAGCTTGTTCTCGAGCTTCTTTGTTAACCTCCACGTTTCTGCCCTATATGTTAGCACCGGTAGAATGCAATGATTGTACACTTTTCTTTTCAACGACAGTGGTAAGCTCCCAGTCAGGATTTGGCAATGCCTGCCGTATGCACTCCAACCCAATTTTATTCTTCTGTAAATTTATTTCTCGTGATCAGGGTCCCCTGTGAGTAAATGACCTAGATAAACGTACTCCTTTACAGACTCTAGAGGCTGACTGGCGATCCTGAATTCTTGTTCTCTTGCCAAGCTATTGAACATTATCTTTGTCTTCTGCATATTCATCTTCAACCCAATTCTTACACTTTCTCGATTAAGGTCCTCAATCATTTGCTGTAATTCGTCTCCATGGTTGCTGAATAGGACAATGTCCATCTGCAAACCGAAGATTGCTGAGATAATCGCCGTTGATCCTCACGACCCAGTCTAAGAGCTTGAACACTTATTCTAAGCATGCAGTGAATAGCACTGGAGAGATTGTGTCTCCTTGCCTGACCCCTTTCTTGATAGGTAACTATATACCTTTGTTGTGGAGAACCAAGGTAGCTGCGGAATCCTTGTAGATGTTTGCTAAGATATTCACGTATGCCTCCTGTACTCCTTGATTACGCAATAACTCTATGACTGCTGGTATCTCTACTGAATCAAATGCCTTTGCGTGATCTATGAAAGCAATATAGAGAGGTTGATTGTACGCCGCAGATTTCTCGATTACCTGATTGATGACATGGATATGATCCATTATATAATATCCCTTCCTGAAGCCAGCCTGTTCTCTTGGTTGGCTGAAGTCAAGTGTTGCCCTGATTCTATTGGAAATTATCTTGGTGAATACTTTATACAATCTGAAAGCAAGCCAATGGGCCTATAACTCTTCAATTTTTAACGTCTCCCTTCTTATGGATCAGTATAATGTTGGCGTTCTTTCATCTCTCTGGTACACTTGAAGCCGTGAGGCATTGCATATAAAGGGCCGCAAGCCTTTCAAGCATGATATCTCCTCAATGTTTGATTAAATCTACTGTTATTCCATCTTCTCCTAGCAGCTCTTCCCCTGGTCATGTCTTTCATGGCCCTTCTAACTTCATTGCTAGTTATAGAAGGAGCCTCTGTATCCGGATCACCACTATTTCGAATGAAAGTAGCTTGGTTGTTTTGGGCACCGTACAAGTCAGTATATAATTCTTCCGCTGCTTATACTATGTCATCGAAATTAATGATGATATTAACATGCTTATCTTCCAGTTCATACATCTTGCCTTATCATATACGAAGCTTTCTTCTTACTGATTTAATGCTGCGTCCATATTTTACGGCTTCCTCAATATTTCCCATGTTATAATTTCGATTATCCCTTGCTTTCTTCTTGTTGGTCAGCTTTGACAGTTCAGCGAAGTCTATCTGATCTCTTGAGTTGGACATTTTCATGTTTTGTCGTTTCTTTATTAGATCCTTTGTTTCTTGGGAGCGACAAATATTAACACTGAAAAGCTACTGAAATGGGTTCGGACGTGGGTACTCAGTGAAGGAGACACTAAAAAATTCTGGTAGAAGTCATAGCCCTGAGCATGACTCAGCAAAAATGACAATGACTCAGCGAAAAAAGATTAACACTCAAAAACCACTGGAATGGGTTCAGACGTGGGTACAAAGTGAAGCAATCACTAAAGGCTGATGGTAGAAGTCATAGTCATAAGCATGACTTAGGAAAAATGACAATGGCTCAGAGAAAAAACATTAACACTCAAAAAACACTGAAATGGGTTTGGACGTGGGTACTAAGTGAAGGAAACACTAAAGGATGGTGGTAGAAGTCATGGTCACGAGCATGACTGGGGCTTCGGCCTTAAGGTCTCTTAGGTGTCGCTAAAGGCACTCCTGAGGACTCATGACATGAATGTCATGGCATGTGGTTCATGTAGGTCATGAAAGAGCCACCTACGTCTTGGTGCTCTCATGGTCATTTCTTTAACTTGGTAGGCTCCCGGCACGCTGCTTCGCATAACATCGATTCTCACAGGGCGTGGGAATCCTTTTGTGTTTCCGTCACTTTTTACCCATGTCAGAACCCATTTCAGTGGTTTCGAGTGTTAATCTTTTTTGCTGAGTCATTGTTGTTTTTGCCGAGTCAGGCCCATGACTATGACTTCTACGATCATCCTTGTTTGTTTACTTCACTTTGTACCCACGTCTGAACCCATTCCAGTGGTTTTGAGTGTTAATCATTTTCGCTGGTCATTGTTTGTTTCCTTCACTTAGTACCCACGTCCGAACCCATTTCAGTTGTTTTTGAGTGTTAATATTTTTCGCTGCGTCATTGTCGTGACCTACATGACACGAAAATCATGACATTTATGTTCTGACATATCGTTTATGTTCGTCATATTCTGTTGTCACAGTATGCCAATTTTAGCGCAAAGCAAGGTAATGAAATGACCATGAGAGCACAAAGTCGTAGGCAGCTAGATAGATAGATAGATAGATAGATAGATAGATACTGTCAAAGTAGCAAATGTTCGCCCAGAAATGCTTCCCATTTAAAAACATGCAACCTAGCTGTACGCGCTTATCTGGCTGAAACGGCGAAACATACACCGCCAGTCTTCTAAACCCAGCGCTCACATGGTTATCAAAAAAGAAAGGTATTGGCCGGTGCAGATGCGCAACGATAACGCCATGTGAATCAGAACTCCCACGCAGTCGCTGCCTCCGCGAGCAGGTTGCGTTAAGTTGAATCTACTTTGACGCAACCTGGGGGGTCTGTGCCACCTATCTATGAGTTTCGGGCTGTCGACCAGCCTTCGGGGATACCTGTACTTTCTGACTTTGACCAGCTGCTCTCACCGATCTATTGCCCTTCTTGTACAATTTTACCGGAGTGCATTCATCAAGGTTCCGCTACCTGTGAGAAGCGGTGCGAAATCCACGCCACCCACCTGACTAATCTGTGTAGCTATGGTCCCCATACTAGATCCCTACTTGACTTCATCAAACTCCACAAATTACACCCATACGTGCATAGGCGCCGTCTACGGGGTGCTCCGGGGCTCGAGCCCCCTCCGGAGCTTTCCCGGGGAGGCAGAGCTTACCCCCCACCCCCGGTGATCCGTAGCCAACCTCCCTCTTGGCGGGTAACCGGAGCCTGTGCGGGTAACCGGAGCCTGTGCGATTCTAGCGTGAGAGCTTCCGAAAGCCAGGCGAAATGCCAGCGAAGAGAAGCGGGCCCCAAGTTGCCGGAGCGTGATGCTGAGGCCTAACGTCAGCGAACAGCAACCGAGTTTACGGCAAACGAAGCGGAATGCCTGCAAGTTTCGTGTTGCCACAAGCCACCCTTGATTCGCTTAACCCCATTTTCTCGACAGGGGAAGGGCTGTGAATTTTTACAGCGAGAGCTGTATATGACTATGAGAAACGAAAAACCGTTTGCCCTATGTTTCGCTAAACGTCTCCATTGGCTGCGCCGTCAGTTACGTCGTTCTCTACGTCGCACCCAAGCGCGCGCGCCATTGGCAGCGCCGTTAGTGACGTCGTTAGCGAACGCGTTCTCGCCATTGCTACGTTGACGCTGCTCTGCCCGCAATGTTGTCTTCTCGGCTCGCAGTTGTCGCATGCGCTCGATATCTCGAGTTAGGTCGGTGTCGTGGTTAGCAGCATCCGCCCGCCATTGGCGATTGCGTTCCACTAGAAACACAAACACGTAACCAATAATTGAGAAATGGTTTAATACAGCGTCGGGATTAAGCCACTGCTAAACACCGGGGCCGCACGTTTCAGTTTCGCTGGTTAACCATCTGTACGGAGTGCTTGGGCGGTGTTTAATTTATACTTTCGCTTCATGTCGCCAAATCCTGACCATAGGTGGACAGGACAAGCGCAGTAGAAGCACAAGAGGCGGCTACCTGATCCGTGTTTCCTCAGTTCAACTTCTTTTGAAAATTCCCGCTGAGAACACCATGCCCAGATACAATATATTTAAATATATACACCGGGCGAAGTTCATTATATCTTTTAAAGAGAAGGAGGTAGCCAACTAAATGGGTAGCCTGTGCCTAGAGCATGTATATGTTGACGTATATTCACCTCACTTCAAATTACTTTGCGTGCTTTTTTGACCCTCAAAAGACCTGCAGACTTCAGTGACCCCTTCGGCAGAGTCTTCTATCAACGACATGTGAAAAGCACGTGAGTGATATGTGTCTCAATATCGATTCTCTTTCCAGTAGGCAATGCTAACGACTGGGGACAAAAAAAGTAAGAAAACGCTTCTAATTATTTAAAACATTTACGCATTAGGGATGGAAACATCGCCTCTGGCATGCAGAGGCCATAAATACGAGGTGTTTCAGCAAACACTTCCAAAAAAGTTTTAACGTTGCCCGTGGCAGTTGGCACAATTTTAGCTCATGAGCTAGTCTACTGGAAGATGCGGACATTAGTTGCATAAATAATTGAAATGCATAATTGAATAAATAATAAAAATTCACCAATTAGGTTTTTACCATGTTAAATAATGGCCCATGTTGCAATTTACAAATTCTTGCCGCGAAGTTCGCAAGGCGGATGCACTAGGAACTAATTCTCAAGATGTCACCAGTTCCGAGATATTAATTCCCGAACATTGCGGAGAAATGCATCGGCGTTCCAGTCACGTTTGTGCTTACCTGCCGTGGTTGCTTAGTGGCTATGGCGTTGGATTGCTAAACATGAGGTCACGGGAACAAATCACGGCCACGGTGGCTGCATTTCGGTGTGGGCGAAGTGCTAGAACACCCGTAAGCTTACATTTAGGTGCACGTTGAAGAACTCCAGGTGGTGTATATTATTCCTGAGTCCCTCCACTAAGGCGTGCCTCATAATCAGATCGTGGTTTTGGCACGTAAAACCATATAATTTATATATCTATTCGTACTTTTGTGCTTCTATGCACAAAACGACGTTTTGTAAAGAGAGTGACTGGCACGCCAATGCATTTCTCCGAAAAGTTAGAGAATTAATATCTCGACACTGTTCTTAGCCTGAGAATTAGTTCCAAGCTGGATCCGAACTCCACGGCTAGAATTTGTAAATTGCAACATGGGCCATAAGGTAATCAGCTAAAAACTCAATTTGTTAATTTTGTTAATTAGTCGATTTAGCATTTCATTTTTTTGCAATTAATGTCCGCCTCTTTGAGTAGACGAGCTCATGAACTAGAATTGTGCTATCTGCCACAGGCAACCTTTACAAATTTTTGAAATGGTCGCTGAAACACCTTGTACATGGAATTCACTCAGTAACCGAAATGATGCCAAGCCGGATTCACTCGAAATCATAATAAATGGAAGTCTAGAAGTCATGCGCAGCAGTGCTTATACTCGGACTCAAAGTACCAAGAAAAAAAAGTCCAGTTTGGCCGGGAAGGCGAAGTAGTATTAGTGATAGCGAAGTAGAATACAATTACACAAAGGAAGATTCTCACCGTGTAAAACCGTGTAAGGGCCACACCCACAACTTGACAGCCAATATTAAAAAAAGACATTCAGCCGAGAAGCAATCGCGTTCCGTGCGCTGATTATGATCGGGTTCAATACCGAATTGTCGCGCGCAGCGTACATTCGCGAGTCGCTACTGGATGTCGAGAATAGGCGTTCGCGGAGGTTTTCGGCGGATTTCATACTCGTAGTTGCAAATATGAGGTCAGATGGCCCGGTCCCATGAAAGGCCTATCAAAATCGCGACAGAAAAGTGCGGCCCTTGCACAAGTCTATATGGTATTTATAGTGGCCATATAAATTGTAGTAAACATTCACCTAAACTTAAAATAGCAAGCATAGTGTAATGCACGGACCATGTAAACCTGTAAATAGCTCACTGGATGACCTCGGGCACTTGCTTTCAGAACGGAAGAATTACGACGAATGCCGGCAGCGGAGGCGAACGGCTCGTAATGCCGCGAGATTCACCGCAACTCCGAAAGTTAGATTCGTCATCATTATCTGCCTAATTTTATGTCCACTATAGACGGCCTCTGTCAGTGGTCTGCAATGACCGCTGTCTATTAACTCTACAACACTAGGGGCACGGAAAGACAGCCAGGCAAGGAAGACAGCGCGCATGAAGTTAGCAGCAATCCCTGCTCGCCCTTTATCATTGCACCCACCAATGATTACCAACAATTAGACATGGCACGCGGGCCGCATAAGCGTCAGTCGCGCACAGTCATTCACAGCTATGGCAGTGCTAGAGGAGTAGACGCGTGCTCTCCTTTCCATTCGCGCTTGATTACGTGACCCACAACTAACCAGAAGTTTGAGCGCTGGGAAGATAATGCCCTTCAAGCCGCCATGCTTTTCAGCTCACTGTTACGTACGTTTTCCCGAACCCACAGTGTATGAGTCACTCATGTATATGGCTTGTGGATTTAATACGAAACATCACGGCGACGACAACGGCGAAAATTTGCCTGGAGGGTCGATATAATTGCTGTCGCCAATAAGCGAGACATAGAACATCGTTAGCAAAGAGTATATATATATATATATATATATATATATATATATATATATATATTGTAGTGAAGAGGAATGCCCGGCGCTGCAGCCACATCGCCAGTCTTCTGGGAAGCGCGAGCTCGAGATTGCCTGAGCTGCTCTGGTTGAGACATGCTGCCTGCTGTTCTCTTGTCCTGTATTTATATTAGATTCTGAGTGGAGGTGTTGCAGTTTTCCCCCAACCTGGAATTACGCATCCAAACGCTGCCGTCCGTCATGCCTGACGACCCCAGCCCGTCATCCCCACCGGTTACTCCAGCCATCGTATGTGCCGGTGCCCAGCATCAGCGGGATCCTGACATCTTCAGCGGTACCGATGAGAAAGACGTTGAAGATTGGCTGGAATCGTATGAGCGCACCAGCAACACCAACAAATGGGATGAACCACTCAAGCTCGGCAACGCGATCTTCTATTTATCGGGCGTTGCCAAGCTCTGGTTGAAAAACCACAAAGCCGATCTCCGCACGTGGGCAAGCTTCAAAACAAGCATCGCAGTTGTTTTCGGCCGCCCTGGCGTGCGCAAACTTCGCGCTGAACAACGCCTACGAAGCCGATCCCAGCAAACTGGTGAAACGTTCACCAGCTACATAGAGGACATCGTCGACCTCGGCCGGCGTGTCAACTCGACTGATAGCGGAGGCGGACAAGGTACGTCACAAAATGACGGGCATTTCCGACGATGCCTTTCATATGCTGCTGTCGAAAAACCCAGGCACTGTTTCTCAGGTCATTGAGCTTTGCCAGAGTTTCGACGAGCTCTGAAGACAGCGTCTTCTCACGCGACGCCCGCCTGTGTCCGACGAAACCCTCGCCAGCATGATCACGGCTCCTGAGATGCACTCCCTGCCTTTCCAGATAAAAGAGTTCGTGCGTGCTGAGGTCGCTCGTCAGCTTTCGCTGCTGTCCTCAACCATGCCACCATCCTCGCCTTTTGCCGACCAACCTTCGCCAGGTCATCCAAGAGCAAGTTTGCGCCGCTCTCCCTTCTGCCCGCGAGACTCCGCCGGTGCCGACTCCCGTTGCTTTTCCCGAGGTGACTGCACCTCTCAGCTATGCCGAGGCTCTCGCGCGGCCACCACCTCCGGCCTTTGCGCCATTCCCATCAGCCGTGCCACTGCGTCCAGCTCCTCACTTCGTTCAGCCGTGGTACCCACACAGCAGTGGACAATGGCGCACTCCTGACAACCGGCCAGTATGTTTTGCGTGTGGTCTGCCTGGTCACATTGCACAATTTTGCCGTCGCCGCGCACCATCCTACCGCAGTAGCGTCGACACCGAACCATACGTTTCCCCATACCCGTCATCTTCCGTGTCTCAGAACCCTTGGCCGATGTCTTCCTACTCCGACCACCGCCCTCTTGTTGACCGCTGTTCGCCATCGCGTCGACGCCGCTCGCTTTCGCCGATGCGTCGTCGCTGTTCTACGCCTGAACGGGAAAACTAATCGCCGCAGTTCCAGAGGCAAGAACTGCGTCACCCACGAACAGACCAAGGCCTCTCCCTTCTCCAACTAATGTTATTGATGTATATGTGGACGGCGTCGCTGCTCTCGCTCTCGTTGACACTGGCGCCGCAGTTTCATTTATTAGTGTCAAACTTTGCCGTTACCTCAGAAAAAAATACGACGCCCCTGTCAAACGTATCACTTCGCAATGCAAGCGCCGACCGCATCACACCTGCTGCTGCGTGTACTGCTCGCGTTGTGATCAACGGCCTCCTCTACATCGTCGAATTTTTGAGGCTGTGTTCTTGTTCCCACCATCTAATTTGGGGCTGGGACTTCCTTTCCGCTAATAAGGCCGTCATCGACTGTTCTCGTGCTGAAGTGGAATTTCAAACGCTGTGTCATGCCCCACTCCTTGACGCTCGTGAGCCTGAAGATAAAGTACTTGTTGCCGAAGACGTTACAATTCCACCGCCCTCATCTGCCCTTGCCACAGTGTCATGCAACATTGTTGTTGGTGCCAGCGCACATTTTAAGCCATCTGCAATTTTCGCTCAGTCGCAAATGTTTCCCGCTGCCTTTCCCTCTTTTGGACGTTCATGCCGGTGTCAGCAGACTGCTCGTCGCCAACCGATTGTCCTATCTTCCCACTTTGCTTCGTGGGAGTGCGTTGGCCGTACAGTGTACTAGAATAGGGGCAGTGTGCTCACTGCCATATCCCTGCGCCGCGTCGCCGCGGCGCACTCAGTGTCGACTGCTCCGGCGCCCGCCAGAGGCGCTGCCGCCAGTTTCTTCTGAAAACTTCCCTCGCTTGGTATGGAGTACGTTCTGTTGGATCGCGACGTTGACCGTTCTCCCTCAAGGGCTGCAGAAGATAGCTCCAACCTTTCCTTTCTGAAAACTAACCACTTAATATCGACGTTGTCGGCTCTCGACTGCAAGTCCCGCCGGCTCTCTGCTTGCTCTCTGCTTGACGCTTTACTCAATGTGCACTCTTAGTGAGTGAGAATGGCTAGCCGCCGTCGAAAATACTGCTTTGAACCCGAGTGCAGATCTGCCTACAGTCGTGTGAAAGATGCACCAAAGGCGTCTTTGCTCAGCGTTCCACGTGATGAAGAACGGCGAAAGGAATGGGAGAGGAACCTCAACCGCGCAGATAAGACACTGGAGGAATCTTGCGAGTCTGTGATTTACACTTCGAACCGCGATTCATAATTAAGGACCTGTGCACCTTATAACTATAGAATGCAAAGAGGTGGGAATTCCTCGTGACAATTGCCACTGCTATCAGAAAACGCTGTTCCCACGATTCTTCCGAATTTACCACAGTACGTGACGAAGATGACACTGAAGCCCAGGAGCAAAAGGAAATGGTGTGAAAGGGACGAAGCAACCGCGAAGAAAAGCCGAAGCGCACTAGACAGTAGCTATTCGGAATTTTCACCGGCTGCTCCCGTCGCTTCCGGGATCATTCTTTACTTCGTTGTAAATAAACATTGTTAATTATTGCAGAAATGTACACCCGTGAGCAAAAGTATACGGACCAGGGATTGCGCGATAAAGCTGATTTTTTTTCAACTGCCTGCGAATGCAACTTGAAATTGTGGACTGCAGTCCAACTTGGCATTGCGAGCTTTATAACGTGTACTGGTCAATTCCACTTTATGCATGTTAATTACGAAGAAATTGAGTTTTTTCGGCGACCCTGTGGTCTGTATACTTTTGCTCACCGGTGTACCTGGTATTTTCATCCTTTCGATTTCATGTCGCATTAACGTTACGAAAGATGTAATACATAAATAACCAGCTAACCAGCTTAAATTGTGCAGCAGTGATACCTAAATATTTAATTTCGTGAATAGATTGGGCAACGTGAAAATGTCTAAGGCGCTGCACGCCTTACCTGTGAAAAAAAAATCTGGAAGTGGTGGTTAAATTCGGCGCGGTGGTGCTGGAAACGCGGATGCGCGGTCGTAGTGGGGAAACCACACCGACCATTTTATCGATCAGCTGCAGAAAAAACTCGAGTGCCTCTTGCTACCGTGACTGCAGCGGCCGTATCAAGCCTTTAACAGAACAGCATGAATAGCAAGGCTAGTTCATCCGTGCCTCCGGCTAAAAAAAAATCGCCAACCCTCTGTAGATCAGCCGCAACAATAGTAATTTATTTCACTGCACACTGCGAAGGTGCACCAAAAGAACTTTCGTGCGCTGCACGTCGTGCATTATACTTTTATACGGTGAAAACAGCAACACGCGATAGCTGTTTTACCGCGACGCGTAGGAAAGTTTCAGGTGACGCTGCGAACCGCGCCACTGTCGGCGGCGACATGAAGTGCGTCAAGCTCTGCCGCGGTGTGAGCGCACTACAACTCTTCGAGTACACTGTAGTTGGCCGCGTCCAGTGTGTCGACCCTGCTGCCATCATTGACATGCCAACTGGTTCCATCGCCACTCATGAGGTTGCCGGAGTGACCTGCAACCCCGCGCAGGAGCCCACTTCAGTCCGATGTTTTATATGGCTCCATCGCCTGTTGACTGTTTGACTGTTTCAAAACATGCCCAGCTTCTAGGCCTTCTCGAAAAGTTCCGTTCGTCTTTCGACTGCCGGCATGTTCCCTTGGGCCGCACGTAAACTGTTTATCATCGCATCGACACGGGTACCAGAGCGCCACTGCGAGAAAGACCGTATCGTGTATCTGCGACAGATCGAGCACCGTGTTATCGATGATCAAGTCGCTGACATTCTCAAGCGCGACGTTATTCAGCCTTCGGATAGCCCCTGGGCATCTCCCGTTGTTCTTGTTAAGAAGGATGGATCGATTCGATTCTGTGTCGATTACCGTCGTCTTAACAAAATAACTCGTTAGGATGTTTACCCTCTTCCGAGAATTGACGACGCCCTTGACTGTCTCCAAGGCGCGGAGGTCTTCTCTTCTATCGACTTACGCAGCGGCTATTGGCAAGTCCCCATGGCACCCGAAGACCAACCTAAAACGGCCTTTGTAACACCAAATGGCCTATAGGAATTTTGTGTTACGCCTTTCGGCCTTTGCAACGCCCCGCAACATTTGAGCATATGATGGACAACCTTTTGCGTGGTCTCAAGTGGAAAACGTGCCTGTGCTAGTTAGATGATGTGGTTATTTTTTCGCCCGATTTTCCCACCCATCTCTGTAGGTTGGAGGGAGTGTTACAGTGCCTATCCTCCGCCGGCCTTCAGCTCAACCTGAAGAAATGCCACTTTGGCGCAAGTCAGCTCACCATCCTTGGCCATGTAGTATCTAAACACTGTATTCTTCCTGATGCCGCCAAGCTCTGTGCTGTCGCTGATTTTCCCAAGCCTTCCTCCTTAAGAGAACTTCGCAGCTTCCTTGGCCTGTGTTGTTATCGCCGCTTCATTCGGAATTTTGCGTCCATCACAGCTCCCTTGAATCAGCTTCTACGGAGCGACTTGAACAATGACGCCTGGTTGTCCGCTTGTGACGATGCCTTCCAAGAGTTGCGTCATCTACTGACGTCGCCGCTTATACTGTGTCACTTCGAACCGACAGCTCCGACCGAAGTGCGCACCGACGCCAGCGGTGTTGGACTCGGCGCTGTGCTCGCGCAGCGCACATCCGGATTCGACGAGTACGTAATTGCATACGCAAACTGCACCCTCACTAGAGCCGAGAACAATTATTCCGTTACGGAGATACTAATGTTTGGACATAATTAGGGCACTTGGTAAATTTCGACCCCACCTCTATGGCCGCCCCTTCGACGTGATTACAGATCACCGTGCACTTTGTTGGCTGTCCACGTTGAAGGACCCCTCAGGTCGATTAGCTCACTGGGCTTTGCGGTTGCAAGATTTCGACATGCGCGTTGTCTACAGGTCTGGCTGCCAGTACACCGATGCCGACGTGCTTCCCGTTCGCCTGGGTCAACAGAAAGTGATGCCTGCCTCTCTGCCGTCGACCAAGTGCTTTCGTTCCCAGCAGGCTGTGACGTGGCTTCGGAGCAACGCAAAGATGCCTAGATTAGTGCTCTTATCCGCTTCCTTTGAAGCCCTTCGACTGTTCCTGCACCTTCTCGAGCTTTGCGCCGTCAAGCATCTCACTTCGAAATTCGGAATGGACTTCTCTATCGCCGGAATTACGTCTCTGACGTCCGCAAGTGGTTGCTGGTCATACCTCGACATCTTCGTGGTGAAATATGTTCTGCCTTCCATACTGACCCGCAGTGTGAGCAGGCGGTTGTCTTCAAGACGTACACCCGGCTTCGCTCCAGGTTTTATTGGCGTGGTATGTATATCTTTGTGTGCAAGCACATTCGGTCGTGCCCTCAGTGCCATTGCCGCAAGGATCCTGCTCAGCATGTCTCTGGTACACTCCAGCCAATCCCGTGTCCGGCCAAGCCCTTCGATCGCATTGGCATTGAGCATGTCGCATCTCGACGCCCGCTGTGGACGTGCTCCTATCGGCTCCGTCATCTTCACATGATTCCGCAGCGATTTCTATCCAATTTCGCCGAAGTTCTTGCACCAAGAGCTTCCTGAAGTTACAAAGAAACCGTGGATACCCGATTTGGAGGTAGGGCACCATTTCTGACGATTCTACGAGAACTTTTCTACCGCGTCCACGCCGCTACCGAACTGAGCCTAGGCGTGCACACCAGACGCTAGGCTCAGCCGACGCGCTCGCGGCGCGCCGGTCGGAACGCGAGAACGCGGCGAGACGCCACCCGCCCTTCGCGGCCGGCGCGACACGGAGAGAATGGCGACTTCTAGCGAATAAATGGATAGCTCTTCGGAGGATTTACCAGCAACTCCGAATACTTCAGCAATAACTTTTAAGGAAGAGGACAAGACGGGCTGGAAAGTGGTGACTAGCCGGAAAACGCAGAAAAAGGAACGCGCCGAAACAACTGCGCAACAGCAAGCACAACATACGAGCGGCGGGCAGGTGAGCTCTTCTCGCACGCCTCTTAACATTATGAACCGGGTGATTAGTGCCTCGCGCATGCCACCCCTACCGCAAGACGACATCAAGATAGTGCTTCGCCCAAAGGGCGGCTTGAACATATTACGCAGAATACCATGGTGGCGAGCACGCCCTTTCGAGAAAATGCAGACAAGTATGCGGACGTAAGGGCTATCCGAATAGCCGGAAAAGAGTACGCAGTCAGCGCTTACAAAACTGCCCCAAGCGACACCTGCAAGGGGGTAATCAGATACATCGACACTGCCGATGATCACAGGAGGATTGAAAGAAACATCGTGAATGACCGCAACCCCTTGGCACTAGCAGCGAAAAGAATCAAGAACTCAGAATCAGTGATCATTGTGTTTGATGGACTTCGCGTCCCAAACTTCGTAAGATATCGCCCAACACTGGTACCCTGCTCCTTATAGCGCAAACAAGTGGACATATGCTACGTATGCGGCAAACTCGGACATCGTGCGGACGTTTGCCCCGAGCTGGGCTCCGCCGAATGTAGGGGCTGTGGACTTCCTAACTCCACCTCATCCCATGTGTGCGATCCGAAATGCAAGCTGTGCCGGGGCTTGCATGCGACAGCGGACAAGGAGTGTAAGAACCGCTATCTCATTCCATACGTAGTACGCGCACGACGACAACGAGCGCGACTGGAGCAACAAGAGAAGGCACAGCTAGTCGAAGAAGAAAAGAAACATGCGGAACGAGGCCGATCTACGTCGAAGACGCCGGGACGCAGCCGCTCACGCTCTCGATCGCGGAGCCGCATACCTGCGAGGACAAGCAGGAGTCGTTCAAAGTCACAGGTGCGCTTCGGTGGAAAGAACAACGGAGGCGACGGCACGTGGGCAGACAAAGTCAGAGGTGTTACGGCGACCACGCCAAAGAAAAGTGAGTTCGCAAGCCAGATAAAGAGCGGATAGCTATGTTAGATCAGGAACTAAGAGAGCTAAAATCCGCTTTTACTAAGCTAACACTCGAATTAACTGAAATGCGTAAAGCGAACAGCAGTAGGCCAACGCGCACTCCCGAACCACCAGCCGACATCGAAACTCGCCAGCCAGTTGATATTGCGAGACAGGGAGAAGAACGCGAAGAATGCCCGCCTCCCGAAAAGCGAGCAGTAACGCAACCGCGAATGGCCGTGCGATCAGACGTTCAGGACGCCGTCTACGCCATGAGCGAGAATATGAGGCTAATGCACGAGAGCATGATGAGAATGAAAGAGAAAATGGACATATTTAGCACGCGAGTTCAGAAAACGGAAATGTATCTAAACAACACGGTAGTACCGTCCATGGAGAGGATGAGTTCACAACACATCGGTGCGCAAGGTCCACCACATGACGGTTTCACTGCAGGTAAAAGGGGCTACAACAGCCAACATGGCAATGACAAATAAGACACGAAATCTCCGCATCTGGCAATGGAACTGCAGGGAGATCGCCTCAAAAAAGGCGGTCATCCTGCAGATGGTCAAATCAGAAACCGAGAAGCCACACGTCATCTTGCTACAAGAAAGCCTCATAACTGAACTGGCCCCTACAGGATATAAGGCCGAAGCCCACAGAAACAAGCAAGACAGAGGCGTCGCTATTCCGATTGGAAAGAAGATCCCGCACATTCGGCATGAAACCCGCAACACAGCCTGCTATCTAGAACACCTCACGATCGAGATCATAGCAAACGACTACGTAGGGAACAAGCAAAGCATTTTTCTCATGAATCAGTACAGCAGCCCTAAGGACACGAGGCAAGGGCTCTGAGGCATACTGGGAAAGATCGCGCGCATCGCCAAAGATAGTCCGCTGATTGTAGGTGGGCATGTTAATGCCTCACAACAGGCATGGGGCTACTCGTATCCCTCTAGCAAGGGAGATCGTCTTCACACGACAGCCTCCAATCTAGCCTTCACGTTTATCACAGACCGGAAACCCCAACTAGATGTGGCACTTCCACATGTCGAGATACCACACCGGACTTCACTTTCGTCCGGGGCGTAGAGAAATGTCCCTGGCACAACTCGAGCATAAACCTTGGCAGTGACTACTATATTCTCCGAATTGAGGCAGAGCTCCCGGGAAAGAAGCAAAGGGATTACAAACTAATTCATTGGGAGAAATTTTGTGCAATACCGACGCAGCCATTGAACTCAACAGGAGAAAACACGAAGAACACAATAACCAGCTGGACCCAACAGCTCAAAGCAGACATCGTAGCCTCAGAACGAACGATTACGACGGACGTTAAGGTAGAGAGAACGGACAGTCGGCTAGCGAATCTACTCGAAGCCAAACAATCCATACTAGCCAGATGAAAGGGTCAACGTTTCAACAGAAGACTACGAAGGAAACTCGCCGAACTCAACAAGTCCATTGAAGAATACTGTGTGGTTCTCTCCCGACAACAATGGGACGAAGTCTGTAACTTCCTCAACCGGCAAATACGCAGAGGGAGTGGGTGGAGGCTCATAAAACACTTCCTCGACGAAAACGGAACAAAGTCCATAACTAAACAATAGATCAGACTAAGCATATTAATACACCACGCGAAGTAAAGCAGTACTGCTGAAGCACTTATAGAAGACCTTGCCAAACAGTACTTACCGCTTAAATCGGGGCAATCTCGTAGCTTACAAAGGAAGAACTACGACGGTGTCCCAAACTCGGAGCAAGATGCGGACTTCGCAGAAAGCGAAGTACGCTTCGCAATTCGCAACCTCAACAGTAACTCTGCAGCAGGCCCGATGATATAACAAATCGGGTTCTCCGAAATTTAGACGACACTTCAGTCACGTTCTTAACGCAACAAATCAACGAAGCCTCGAAAACCGGCCATCTACCTGCAGAGTGGAAGCATGCCAACACGGTCCTCATCCCAAAACCGGGCAAGCCGCTGGGGCTACCAAACCTGAGGCCGATATCACTAACGTCCTGCCTTGGAAAACTAGCCGAACACGTCATCCTGAACCGACTATCGGAATACGTAGAAGAAAAGGAGTACTTCCCCTACAATATGGTAGGCTATAGGCCGGGTCTCTCAACGCAAGACGCTATGCTAAGAATCAAGAAAAGTCTGCTGGATCGCCCCACACGAGACACCAAGGCGCTACTAGGACTTGACGTGGAGCAAGCTTTTGGCAACATCCAACATCAAGCCATTCTCAAAGCTATATCTGAACACAATCTCGGAACACGCGTCTACCGCTACGTCAAGTCGTTTCTGGAGGATCGAACGGCCACTCTCCGGATAGGCGAGCACGTCTCGGAGATCTTTGAACTGGGCGATAAGGGAACACCACAAGGCTTGGTACTTTCGCCATTCTTATTTATCTTGGCGATGACAAAGCTCTCTCGCGCACTGGGTGAAATTGCCGACGTGGAGCACACCATATACGCACACGATGTCACCATCTGGAGCACTGGTGGCAGTGATGCGAAATTAGAATCTCGCATGCAAGAAGCCATCTCGGTTACCGAAGCCCATCTCACCCCAATGGGACTTCGCTGCTCTTCCAAAAAAATCCGAGCTACTCATCTACCATCCCCCAAGACCAGGGCGCCCTTTCAACGACTGGCGCAGACACCACACTCCATGCATTTAGTTACACGACAGGGACGGAAATCGCATACATACGGTTGACAAAATACAAATCCTAGGACTAATCATCCAAAGTAACGGCTCCAACTGGGTGATGCTGGAAAGCATCAAGATCAAGATTGCGAGCGCGATCCGAATGTTTCGGCGCATGATGAATAGGCACAGGGGACTGAGCGAGGACAACGCCATTAGAATGGTCCACGCTTTTGTACTCTGCCACATCACATACGTGGCTACGATGCTCAACTGGAAAAAAGGACACCGGGAAAGGCTCGAAGTACACATACGAAGAGCTTTCAAGACAGTGTTGGGGCTCCCCGATAAAGCCTCCACGGATATACCTTTACAGCTAGGAGTGCACAATACCCTTGCCGAAATCGTCGAGGCTCAGCACACGGCACAGATCGCACGCCTATCAAGCACCAAAGTGGGCAGAGAGATTCTCGTCAAACTCAGCCTGAACATCATAGCGGAAAGGAACAACGTCTTGCAGTTACCGAAAGTCATGCGAGAAGCAATTAAAGTGCTCCCCTTCCCAAGAAACGTGCACCCGATCCACAATCAAGGAAGAAGACTCGCCCGCGCCAGAGCCCTCACGGCAGACGCGGCAAGGTTTCTCGACCAGACAGCTTTCATGGATGCTGCGTACATACCAGGAAAACACGCCTACTCGGTAGCAGTAATCGACGGACATGGGCGAATGCGCAACTAACTCACGCTTTACACTAAGAAGCCAGAGGTAGTTCAACAAGTAGCGATAGCACTAGCTCTCAAAGACTCGAGCTTCACAACTGTATACAGCGACTCTATAGCAGCCACTCGAGCTTTCGCCAAGAGCGGGATAGACAAGACGGCGCTACGAATCTTAGGCGGAAGTAACATCACCGATCACTCCATTGTAGGGTTCCCAGCACACATGGGCAGCGTAGGGGGCCGCCTGCGGAATCTCAACGAGATGGCACACGAGGCGGCGCGAGGACTCATCGACCACGTCCCTCCGGTTTCCCCTGCTACCCCACATATCGAGTACAGGGATCAATTATTCACTTACAACAAGCTCACTAAGCACTTTTATCTATGTAGACGAGAGTTCCCCCTCCCGGATAATAAATTAACGCGCAGCCAGTCAGTCCCGCTACGCTTGCTCCAAACGAACTCATACCCCAACCCCTGGCGCATGAAGCACATCGACCCAGACTACGACGGACAACACGTGTGTGAACATCGCAGTGGACGTGTTGACTTGAACCATATGCTGTGTGGTTGTGCACCGGGTGACGCTTACGCCAAGAACAAGGAATATTGGGACATAGTGCTAAAAAGTGCTTCACTACGTGCACGGCCAACTTCGGGCTGTCCAGAAGGCCGGTGAGGCGGCGGAGAGCTTCGGGCTCTCTGTGCCGACGTGGGAGGTGCCCTCCCCACCTGGCGCCTAGCCAAGTGTCCTTCAGGACCCCATCTTTGGGAAATATTGTTTTACCACCACCACCATCGCATTGGATTGACCTGTATGGACCCCTTCCGAGCACGGCTTCGGGAAGCCGCTAGATAGTCATCGCCATCGACCATTTGACGCGGTACGCAGAAAAAGCCGCTCTGCCTGCTGCCACCGCTCGTGATACAGCATCCTTCCTCCTGAAAAACTTTATTCTCCGTCACGGTGCACCTCACGAACTTTTGAGTGATAGAAGACGTGTCTTCTTCTCCGAAGTCGTAAACGCGCTCCTTGCTGAATGTCGCATCGTTCATCGCACCACCCCCACCTACCATCCTCAAATTAATGGTCTGACGGAAAGATTTAACCGCACCCTTGGCGACATGCTCTCCAAATACGTCGCCTCTGAACACACTGAGTGGGACCTCATTTTGCCATTCATCACGTTCGCCTACAACACTGCACCACAGGCGACCACAAACTTCTCCCCATTCTTCCTCTTGTATGACAGTTAACCTTCGACTACCCTCGACACCATCCTTCCGTACAGACCCGACTCATCCGCATGTACGCCCATCTCTGAAGCTGCCCGCCACGCAGGGGAATGCCGTCAGCTCGCCCGTTCCTTTACAGCCGTCGACCAATGGCAACAAAAATCTCGACGTGATGATGATCACCCGCATAGTCACTTTCGTCCGGACTCCCTTGTGTCGCTTTGTATTCCTGTCGTTCCTGCTGGACTCTCATCCAAGCTTGTTTCCAAAAATCAAGGACCCTACCGTGTTGTAGCGCAGACATCGCCTGCGAAGTATATTGTCGAGCCTGTCACGCCACCTACGGACCAACGCTGTCGTGGGCGTGAAACCGTCCACGTACAACTACTGAAGCCGTATTACGACCCAATGATTCTATGTTCACCATGAGTAGCCATGATGGACGCATTTCCGATGGGGGATAATTGTAGTGAAGAGGAATGCGCGGCGCTGCAGCCACATCGCCAGTCGTCCGGGAGGCGCGAGCTCGAAATTGCCTGAGCTGCTCTGGTTGAGACATGCTGCTTGCTGTTCTCTTGTCCTGTCTTCATATTAGAATATATATATATATATATATATATATATATATATATATATATATATATATATATGTAGGTAGGTTTCGGAAAGCTGGTCGCCCCCCCCCCCACCGGTAAAAGTGAAAACTTTCCGCCTATGCATATGTGGCATAACATGAATGATTCAAATTTCTTATGGAACAGCACAAACCAGGAAATTATAAAAAAGAGTACATCAGTTCCCTTAAACTCATTCAGTTCACAATATCTTGAAACGGTCTGCTATAGGTAGCAGCTTATGGCGGCTGTGGCTATTCTCATATTTTTAGGTAGCAAAGACTGATCTCATGTGTTACCAATCACTGCGTATGTGTCGGTGCCTCGGCCGGATGAATGAAAAACTTTATTTCATGAGCTTTTCAGCGCATGCGCCGGTTGTAAGTGGTCCCCACTTCACGGGAATCTATATGCTGTTCTCGCCGCCTGGCCCCTGGTTACGAGCCAAAGCTGGTCTTCCAGGGTGGGGCTGGACAGCAAGATCTTCCATCGCTCTCTAAGGGTTTGGATGGGTAGGAGGATCATGTTGGGGTTAGGATTGGTGAGGAGTGGTGGGTGTTGTTGATAAATGTACATTCTGCAATCATGTGTTGGAGTTTACCTGGCTCGTGACACACGGAGCATTCCTGCCCGTACTGGCTCGGGTACATGCAGTTTAGTAATCGGGAGTGGGGAAACGACTCTGTCTGGATCTGCCTATATGTTGTCTGCTGCTCCCTCGTTAACTTGAGGTGTGGCTAGGGGAAGCTCTGTCTCCGGTTTCTGTAATATTCCACTATGTCTTTGTACGTGACCAGTGGTTGGCTCTTTACGTCCTCCTCTTCCCTCTCCGCGGCTGCGGCTCGGTGTGATAGCGCTCGGGCCTGCTGGTGGGCAAACTCATTGCCCTCCACTGCGGAGTGAGCCGGAACCCAGATTAATTCTATCTCCTCCCCTTTCGGGGGTTCCTTGCCTTTGAGCGCCTGAAGCACCAACCGGGACACCCAGCCCGACTGGAAGCTCCTATACGCTTGTTGCGAGTCTGTGACCACTCTGGTTCTGCCTTGTGTAGTGAGGGCCAGGGCAATTGCCAGCTCTTCTGCTTCGTCGACATCGTTTCTTTTTACCGTCGCTCACGTTAGCAGCTTTTCTGTGGTTGTCACCGTTACGGTCGCCCAGCTTTTTCCTCTGTCTTGGGAGGCGTCTGTGAAGATCACCCCCTTCTGCCCAGCCAGCAGCCTGTTGTAAGCTTTTTCTCTGGCCTCCCATCTGCCGCTGTGGTGTGCTGGGCTCATGTTCTTGGGGAGTGGTTTTACCTTGATTGCTTCTATCCAGACATCTGGTAATTGTCCTCGCTCCGTCTGTCTCGTCTCCTCTCAGCCGATCTTCTTTAGGACTCTTCTGCCGGCCTTCGTTTTACTTAGGCGATGCTTCTGGCTGGAGAGGTGGCCCTCTATCAGTTCGTCTACCGTGTTATGCAGGCCCAACCTCGTGAGTTTGTCCGTGGAGGCACTTATCGGGACTCCGATGGCTTGCTTGATTGCTTTTCGGATTATCACGTCGATTTGGTTCCTTTCGACCGTGCTCAGCAGGAGTAACAGTGCCACGTATGTAATGCGGGAAATCACGAAGGCCTATACGAGCCTCAGGGTGTCGTTCTCTTTCATTCCTCTGCGTCGCATCGCCACTCTGTGGAGCATGTGCAGTACTTGCTCCGTCGTGTGCTTTAGCTTTCTCACAGACGATTCCGCCTTGTTGTTTGCTTGTGTCACCAGTCCCAGGATCTTGACACTGGGGCCCGGCAAAATGTCTTCCCCGTCTAGCACCACTTTAATATCTTCCTTGAGTCTTTTCGGCGCCCGTTGTCGTACTACCACCAGTTCCGACTTCTGTGGCGAGCATCTTAGGCCGCCTTCCTTGGCATATTTGTCCACCACTTCTGCCGCCGTCTGCAGCGTGTCTTGCATCCGTCCGTGGGATCCAGCCTTCGTCGTCCAGAGCGAGACGTCGTCGGCGTAGAGCGCGTGCGCCAAGCCTTCAATCGCTTCGAGCGCCTTGGGCAGGTGCAGGAGTGCAATGCTGAACAACAGGGTTGAAAGGACCGAGCATCGAGGGGTCCCCCTACTGCCAAACTCGATAAGCGGGGATACTTCCTCCCCCACTCTGATTCTTGCTTTCCGATCTGCTAGGAAACCTCGAACGTAGTTATACGCCCGTTCTCCACAGCCAGTGGTCTCGAGGTTGGTCAGGATGCTAACGTGGGAGACGTTGTCAAACGCTTCCTTGAGGTCAAGCGCCAATATGGCGCGTGGCGAATGCCTCGTGGCCTGTTTCATGACCTCCTCTTTGATCTGTATGAGCACGTGCTGCGTGCTCAGGTGCTTTCGGAAACCAAATATGGTGTCCGGCATTTGGTTGGTTCTGTCCAAGTGTCTCTGTAGTCTATTTAACACCATCCTTTCGATCACCTTGCCCACGCAGGACGTGAGGGAGATGGGTCTCAAATTGTCGATGTACGGGGCTTTTCCCGGTTTTGGAATGAACCTAACCTCTGTCTCATTCCAGCTTCTTGGCAGTTTGCCGCTTTCGCAGGTCTCATTCATGTGCCTGAGGAGCTCTGCTCTCGCTCCGTCGCTCAAGTTGTTCAGTAGTCGGTACGTGATGGCGTCCGGCCCCGCAGCACTTTTCTGGTTGCTCTCTGCTATGGCTGTTCTTAGTTCCGGGCCCGTAAAGGGCTTGTGCAATTTCTCGTTGGGGAGGCCTCGGTACGCTCCTGGCCGATCCTTGCTCTTCTCCGTCTTGATGTATCTGTTTTTCAAGTCTTCTATTAATTTCTCCACGTCCCCCTCATAATTGTTCAAGGTCCGAGCCATACTCCTGTTTGTCTCGCTCTTGCTTGTCATCGGGTCGATGAGGTGCCTGAGCAGCTGCCACGTTTTGCGGGTGGATAGGGTTCCTTGTAGGCCGTCGCACAGATCGAGCCAGCTTTCTTTGCATAAATCCGCCGCATACTCTGCCGCCTTGTAGTTTATTTCCCGTATCCTCTTGCGCAACTTCTTGTTGTGTCTCTGCCTTTTCCAGCGTTCGGTTAGGCTGCGTCTCGCTTCCCACAGGTGTGCCAGTCTGGCGTCTATACGGGGGGTTTGGTGAGTGGTCGCGATCTTTTGCGTGTGTTTTTCTACGATGTCGAGCTGCTGTTTCTCCCAGGTCTCGTACATCTGTCTTATTGTCCATTCTTCCTCATCCGATTCCTCTTCTTGCTCCTTTCTCAGCTTATCCCAATTGGTAATCCTCGCCGTGCCCGTCTTCACCTTGAGGGTGGGACCTCTGATTGTGATTCTGATTACGTCGTGGTCCGACCCCAGACTCGTTCCCACGTTTTGCCATGAGGCATCCAGAGTCCCCATCAGGAGCGAGAGGTCCGGCGTGGTGTCTGGTCGTGCTCGTGCCCATGCGGGTGGGTGTGTCGGGCTCGTTGAGTAGGGTCAAGTTGTGCTGTTCTATCAAATGTGCTAGTTCTCTCCCTCTTTTCGAACAGAACCGGTATCCCCATGTCATGTGAGGGGCGTTGAAATCCCCCAGTACGAGCAGCAGCCGGGCGCCTGCCTTGCTCACTGCGTCCTGTATTGTTCCGGCCATGTCTATTCCTTTCTTTGTCGGCCTACAATACATGTTCAGTACAAACACGTTTCCCGTGTTTCCTATGCCTCGACTGTGCAGCTCCACGAGGGTGTGTTCGCACCCCGCTGTGCCGTCAGGTGCTGAGTTGCCGCTATACAATTGCGTACCAATGCTGCCGTCCCCTTCTCCGTCGGATCCACATACGTTACATAGCCAGGGAATCTGGGTCGTTGGTTTATCTCTTGTAATACTATCACGTCTGGTTTGTTCTCGAGTGAATCCACCTGCTGTTGCAGCTCACCCGCCTTGTTCCTGAAGCCACGGCAATTCCACTGGAGAATCACCGTGTCTTCTTTCCCCCTAATATTAGTTCGCTGCGCCATCTTTGGTCAGGTCCAGGCTGCTGCCTGAACGGTGCACTTCAGTACCTGGTTTTGTGTACGGGGCATACTTCCTGCTTTTCTTTGCGAGCATGAGTTCGTTGACGTTGGCTTCTAGTTTGCTACCCTTCGCACTGGTCTTTGCGATCTCTGAGCAAACTTGCTCCACTTGAGCTGCTAGCTGCGCCATTTGGCATGTGAGTTGCGCCACCGCGTTGCTGACCTCTTGAAGGGGTCGGGCCCACCTTGGTTCTCCCTCCGCCTCTTGTAGACTCTGCGTGTCAGGCTGAGTGTCCCGCTTGGCTAGTTTGCGTTTCACGTTCGTTTCCTCCTGTCTGTTAGTTTCTGCAGCTTCGATTTTGGCTAGCAGTGACTTAGTCACCTCGTCTTGCTTTTGTAATTGTTCCGTCAGTTTCGCTATCTGTTTGTTTTTGTGGTCTATTTGCGCGCTCTGTCTCTCTATCATATTTTTCAGTTGTTCACATTCCTTGCACTGACTTTTTCTATCTGCTTGACCTAACTTGGTGAATTGACTCTTATCTGCGATGGAAGGTCTCCCTGCCCAACCCACCTGTTTGTACGCCTTGTTCCTCGCCGGTGTCGGGGTCCTGCCTCTCGATCTCGATCTTTTCTTCCTTGTACTACTTTGGTCCCTTGTCGTGGATCTGGATGCGCTTCTCACCCCTCCTCCTGGCGTTGTCGACC